>NW_026930699.1:0-43759 GCF_032062105.1 Saccostrea cuccullata | reverse complement strand
TGGTTAAAGAAATACAAAAACTGGAGAAAAAGCCTCAGGAACCCAAGAGGAAACTACCCCTGATGACCGATAAGGCCCAGAAGAAGAAAAAGTAAATTGTTGTATTTTTTTACTTGAATAAAATCTGTGTTCTTGTTTCTATTGTGTGTTATTTTTTTTTCAGTTTTCGGAAAATCACTGTGAATGAGTGACGTCATAATCAAATTCTTTTGACTCGCTGCCAAAATCGTAGTAGCAGCGTTGTGAATCGTAGTAGCAGCGTATAGTGTATAATGTAAACACAGTGTAAACACCCCGTATAGGACATATAGGGGCTATGTACTAACCCACCTAGCCCCCTAGGGTTAGGGTTGTAGTGAGTTGACCCAGCTATCCCCCACAGGGGCTGCACTCAGTTGAACCCCCTATCCCCCTCCAAACCTGCACTCAGTTGAACCCCCTATCCACCCCAGCCCAAAAGTGCACTCAGTTGAACCCCCCATCCAGGCGGCTTATACTACTGATGAGTTACACGTCTTGAAAGGACTGGAATGTCTCACTGAAAAAAAAAAATCACTAGCCATCCAACGGTCTAGGAATATGATACTATTTATGTTCAATAACTTTCATTTGTTGCAAGAATATTTATATAACATTTAATAAACAATCTTTAAAAAAATGTTTTTCTTATTTTTGTTTTTTCTATTCATTTAATATATGTCACAAGCCTGCGTGGAAATAGAAACAGAAGTCAAGTAAATTCAGAAACATAGTGAATATAAAGAAGGCAAGTTTCTTGAAAAGCTATTTCACATAACCATGGTTTAGGATAAGTTTTCCCCGGTGCAAAACCAAAGGTTGAAGTCGTATTTCCACTTGTAGTCATGTTGTATTCTACTTTGAGATGCAAACAAAAGCAATTTCAATAGACGTTTGAGGAAACCTCATATTTAAACTATACTCAATGCAATGTAATTGCGACGTGGCAATCCAAAGAATCCTTTACATTTCATAAATGTTTTTGATAGAAGTTTCGTTCATCTAAACGCTCAGCTGACCTTCTAGAACGCGACTTGCTTAATGGCGGAGTTTACGGAGACGCCCCGCCATCTTGGACACGCTTCAGATTTTTAAATGCGAATATCTAGGGTGTGGATTGATCAATTCTTAAATAAATTATATATAAAGCCTTTCCAGTAGGGTCTCCATTCACATTAATTATATCAAAGAAAAATATTGAAAAACAAAAAAAGTTGAAGAAGTGCACATTTTGAATTTACTTCCTGTAGCGACCGGAAGTACTGACGACGCAAACGAAGGCAAAATTGCACATCTATAACTCATGTTCTATCATCTCTAACAAGTCTCCAGTTAATATCTTGAGCCGTTTTCGAGAACACTCGAAGACAAAATTGCATTTTAAAATCAGGAAATTGCCCGTAACTTGGCACTGGTAGCGAATTTTCCAACAAACGGAATTTTATATAAAATTCATATAGTGACCTATTATTCCTAAAATTTTCATTGAAATCCACCGAATAGTTTACGAGAAATCGCCTGCACAAAATTTAGTCAGAAGAAAAAGAATAATAATAATAATATTAATAACTAGAAACGACTCGTTGCGAGCACTAGAGGTCTTCCGTCCGTTTCCGAAGAAAAAAACGTAACGTCGACTGAATAAGTAAATAAAAATTGCAGACAAGGGGGATTGAACCCAAGTCGCCAGCATGAAAATCCGACGCGCTAAATACTACGTTATTGGAACCTCCTCTCTAAATCCAATTGTATATACATCTGCAACAGCGCTTCTGTCTTAGAATAATGAAAGGCCGGTAACTATTCAAAATTTCGTGCCAAACGCCACAAGTTAATCTCCGCGCCTTTTCTTTGGAATGTTCTATAGAATAGGTGTGTTAGCTTCAATGAAATAAAAAAAAAACGTTCTTATATCCTAAAATTTGAGGTTTAGAATGTATATTTAACACATCTCACAAAATCCATATTGTACATAATCAAGTTACATAAAATCAATGAAACGGCTATGAATTTTAAACTTTTTTTTATTTTCCTGTCTATCCCCAAAGTGAACTATAGCAATTAGTTAAGCTTCTATGAAAAAGTTGAAATGTTTCGCCGAAAATCATGGCTCGCCCTATGACTGTCAAGGAATCGATACCATTTACGCTCAATAACTTGAATCAGATCTTTGAGGCAAGAATGCTAATATAAACTCCATTCACCGATCTTTAAAAAAATGTTTTTCTTATTTTTGTCTTTTCTATTAGTATAATATGACACAAATGTGCATGGTAAAAACAGTCCTTAAGATTTATAATTACAATTCATCAATATTCTTAGTTGAGAAAGTATTACTTATAAATCTTATTTAAGATCTGTCTTTCCGTTGTGCGCGAAAGATATTAAGTATCGAATTTCATCAGCACATTTAGTCTTTTCTTTTTCTACTTTGTGAACCAGTCAAAACCAATTATAGAAGAAGTTAGTTCGACACAGAATTGCAACGTAACTACGACGTGACAATCCAAGTATTCTTTTACATTTCATTTATCCTTATGTTATTTTCGTTCAAGCAAACGCTCGGCTGACTCTGTAAACCCCTATTGCGAAATGTCGGCGTTGACAGAGACAGCCGCCATTTTGGATCCGCTTCAGATTTTTGAATGCTAATATCTAGAGTATAGATTTACCAATATTCAAACAAATTAGATAGTAAGCATTATAGGGAGGGTTTCTATTAAGATACCAAAAATAAATGAAAAATATTGAAAAACAAAAAAGTTAGAAAATTCAATTTTTTAAAATTTACATCTCGTTACGACCGGAAGTACTGACGACGCACGAAAAGGCAATTCTGCAAACCAGAAAGTCATGATCTATCATCTCCAATAAGTCTCCAGTTCATATCCTCAGCCATTTTCGATAAAAAGGGGCGACAAAATCGCATTTTAAAATCAGGATATTGGCCATAACTTGGAACCGGAATCGTATTTTCCAAATTTTTCTTCGGATGTAACAACTTCATATAATGACACATATTTTGTGAAAGTTTCGTGAAAAACCGCTGAATAGTTTTCGAGAAATCGCCTGCACAAAATTTTGTCAAAAAAAGAATAATAATAATAATAATAAATAAGAAACAATAGAATCACTATAAGGTCTTCCGTGAAGACGGAAGACCTTAATAATAAGAAGAAGAAACAATAGAATCACTATAAGGTCTTCCGTGAAAACGGAAGACCTTAATAACTAGAAAGTCTGCTATTGCTATTGCAAGCAATAGCATATGTCGCCCCGTATTAGACAAGACTTTCATTTTTATCATCACTAAAACAAAAGTCCATAAGCTAAGTTTGAAAACCTTTGAGTTATATCAGTCCTTTCCATTGGAAACGGAAGACCTTAATTCGGTACATCCCTCTCATTATTTTTAGAATCGGTAGGAGAAGAAAGTAGTGCAGGAAAATTACAAGTTCCTCAATTTGCAGACTTGCATAAACGAAATCTGGCAGATGTACTGAACTGAGCCTCATACTTCTTAATTGGCAGTATCTTTCCTATCATAAAAGCTTGGGAAATGTAATTTATGAAGAAGATCAGCCGAATTATTTTGTGTATTGTAACGCCAGTGGGAACTCTGAAATTTCCCTCTTTCACTTTAATTTTAGAGGTTCTACCGAAAAACGAATCTGACATGCCACCATCAATTCGAGCATTTCTGCATTGCAGAGAGCTGATGTGTGTTATGAGATGATAAATCATGTGTGAACTTTCTCAGTTTAGCGGAATCATGAACATTTTCGGCGAGATGAATGTTTTGTATACAGTGGTGATCAAGGCTTTGCGAACCATCAGGAGCGGATCAAAGAATTTATGAATGAATAAAAACTATGGAAATGACGTACCAATTTTTTAATTTATACTTGCACTATCTAATGAAATGAATAATATACAAGTGATAGATATACAAGAAAACGCGAAATGATAATAAATGCAGCTGACAATCGTTATTTTTTTCTATATAGATAAAATAAAATATTTATAAATTCAAGAGACAAAACAGAAGGAGAATGAATGATGGCAAAATATCACATGACGGGAACTGAATTTTATGAATGAAGATTTTAAAAAGTTACTTGTAAGTTGTATATGTTATATCTGTGTATTGTACTTGGCTGTGTGCTTCAAAAAAAAGGGGGGGGGTCGTCTTGAACATAGTAAATAGCCATAACGTTTGAACGGTAAGTACTAGGGCTTTCGTATTTCAAATATATAATCCTTGTGAAAAGAACTTTTATTGGATACGACGAACTTTGACCCTTTGACCTAGACCTTGGAGAACACATGTGTACATCTGAATCTTTTTTTCTGTTTCGTTTCTATGGCAACCGTGAGCGACTCATTACAATTATTTTGAAAGTAGAAATCACTTTGACACATTGCAAGGAATAAACATTGAAAGTTTCAAAACGATTGCCTGAGTAGTTATTGAGAAAATCGAAATTAAAGAATTTTTACTTTCACCTGGTTTCCATGGCAATAATCGATTATATGAAAATTTTAAATACGAGTTGCAGAACTACAGATACTAATCCTTAAAATAAGAAAAGTTTCATGACGAACGTGTAAGGGACCAGAGAGAACACTCTCGGACAAAATTTGTCGCTTTTTACAGGTTTCCATGGCAACGGTAGACATATTGGAACTGAACGACCTCACTGCACAACTACAACCAGTGATCGTCCTTTGAGGAAAGTTTCAGGAAGATTGTCCCAGCCATCTCCGAGAAACAGCCTGGATAAAAAAAACATGCGTACAATATCAATATGTCGTCCCCGACTTCGTTCGGAGCGACATAATAATAATAATAAGAAACCGAGTAAAAACAATATGTTCCCAAACTCCGTTTGGGGAACATAATTACGTGTCACACAGGGCTTACCTTTACACGTTTTTCCGTCTCTGTCTTTGATGGGTACTCCTTCTGGTACGTTATAAACTAGGCCTACTATCGAACACGTGTAAACGGTTATATCACGGAGATTCCTTAAATCGCCCATCAAGCACTGGACACCTGGGTATAGACATCTGGCGATCTGTCCTTGCGTCCCCTCTGGCCAGCAAAATTTGCATGGAGTTGCTGCGAATGTTGTCACGCACACAAACATAACTACTAGGCCTATAGCACTATGTATTCTCTTTTCGTCCATCATATCAGCATCAACCCGATCTGCGCGTGCTGTGAAGTTTTGGCGGGTCACACCGGTTATATGTTGAAATGATACCCGCAGTCTATTGAGTCAGATGGCGCAAGAGGTGGAGAATTTTGTTGACATTTTAAGCTCTTGCTTATCAAATCTGTCAACACAATTTCCTTTTTTCCGTGAGAACTTGTTAAAATGTCATACTGTCCTAACAATTAAAAGATAATAATTACTTTGACGTTGACCGAATTAATTTATTTTATCCTAAAAGTCAATTTTGTGTACACTACTTGACAATATCTTTTGGAGTATGTAATTAGAATTTAAACAGCTAGGAAACAATGAAACAATTTCTGAACTTCATATGTTAACACGGGGAACAGTTTTGCTTTTGATTTAATTTTTTAAGATGAGAGAGGCTGAATGAAACAGAAACATCCCTTAGTGCATTGTTAGCATTTACTTTTTTTTTCCAAAAAAAGAGGGTCAAGTACAAAATAAGACGAAAATAGTCCCATCCACATAATCTGCAGTAAATCGGTTTTGTTATTATAATATTTTTGAAAGATCATAAATATTCATGTATGATTATATCAATTGTATTCTTATATAAATATATGTACAACACAATAAATGCAAATTACTTTTTAATGAATATTTACAAGCACTTTGATTGAAATAATTTAGTATAATAAAAACCAAGAATAGATCTAAAATAACAACACAAACTTTATTTTTTTTTTTTTTACAATTTGACAGGTCGACAAGTTGACAGGTCGACAGGACGACAGGTCGACAGGTAGACAGTTTTTTTTCATAATTCAATGTATATTTATTAGTTATATCACTACAAGTATCATCTTAGGGGGGGGGGTCACTCATATCATATGATACATGTACATGTACATTGAATGCCTAAAAGTGTAATTTCCATTCTCTTTTCATATGCGCAATGTCTGATAACAGATGTATACATCTCCATTTGACATTCCAAACCTATGACGACATGTTGAATTACATATTTAAATAAATATGTCTACCTGTCGACCTGTCAACCCGTCGACCTGTTGAATTACATATTTAAATAAATATGTCTACCTGTCGACCTGTCAACCCGTCGACCTGTCTACCTGTCGACCTGTCAACCCGTCGACCTGTCGACCTGTTTACCTGTCGACCTGTCAACCTGTCGACCTGTTAAGCAAACATAGTAACATTTGTTTGAACAGATAATCTTTTAAATTTTTAATATCACTACAAGTATCATCTTAAGGGTGGGTGGGGGGGTGGGGGGGGGGGGGTCATTCATATCATAAGATACATGTACATGTACATTGAATGCCTAAAAGTGTAATTTCCATTCTCTTTTCATATGCGCAATGTCTCATAACAGTTAATGTATACATCTCCATTTGACAATCCAAACCTATGACGACATGTTGACATTGTGAATTACATATTTAAATAAACATGTCTACCTGTCGACCTGTCAACCCGTCGACCTGTCTACCTGTCGACCTGTCAACCTGTCGACCTGTCTACCTGTCGACCTGTCGGCCTGTTAAGCAAACATAGTAACATTTGTTTGAACAGATAATTTTTTAAATCAATTTATATGCAAGATTAAATATCTTGTTTTGTACATTTATAATCCATTTGATATAATAATTGTTTGACGATATAGAATGCAATAAAAAATGCAATCGGTTGGTATAATTCACGAACAATGGCTCTAAATATTCATTAAAATAGCATACATTTAATTCATATACAAAATATGCTAATTCATTTTGTTTTGTACATTTATGAATATAAATAAATATGCAAAAATATATATTCTTACGAGGGAAAAAATGGAACTATTTTCGTCTTATAATGTACTTGAGCCAAACAAGAGAAACAACTAAAAATGAGATTCAGTCCAAAAACTGACCTTCATATGTAAGAAACAATAGGGGTACATACAACCTGAGTTTTTTGTTTAAATGCTGAGTGCAAGGAATACATTTACAGGGACGTAGCATCCGGGGGGGGGGGGGGGGCCTGGCCCCCCACTTTTTTGCCCAACATAACTTTTACTATAGTAAATGTTCATTGATTGGATGGTTGCCCCCCCCCCCCCCCCCCTCCCACTTTATAACCATAGTATAGTGATAGCAAGGATTGTAAGGAAAAAATTGGAATTGATAGTAAGTTGGCTTTTAAGAAAGTTTGCAACTACCACCCCCCCCCCCCCCCCCCCCCCCCAAAAGAAATAGGATTTTGCCAATTTTTTTTTTTTTTTTTTTTTTTTTTTTTTTTTTTTTTTGCTTGTCAACTTTTTCAGGTAAGTAAAAAAAAAATTTCTCAGGTTGGCCCCCCCCCCCCCCCAATTTCAAAAACGATGCTACGTGCCTGATTTAACATTGAAAAGATTTATGTCCTGCGCTGCTATCCCACGTATAGTTACTTTTGAAGTCTTGACAGATTTAATTAGGTTTTCGGGTCCTAGATAGAATTAAAGCTAAAATAATCAACATTTGTTAAATTGACACAGGAGGCTTCACACCTTACACTTTGTGTCACTCAAATTTGGAGCCAGCATCCTTGGTGTATGATTGGTGTTTTTTTTTTTTTTGGGGGGGGGGGGTATCCGTGACCATACAGCTATTAACATACATAGTATTTGCCAATACAATGTAATTTAGACATAACAATATACAACTATGTGTTTTGTAACTGATTTATATTTTTAATAATTATAATAAATATATTTTATAATTATTTTGTATTGCACAAATTTGATCTAATTTTATAATATCTCTCTCTCCGTCTCTCTCTCTCTCTCTCTGTCTGCGTCTGACAGAGGTATGGTATTTTGTAAAGTGATTAACAGCGTACATTGAAATGTATGAGCTAAAATAAAAACATTCAAATGATATCGCCATACCTGTGTACAGGTGCGTAACGACCGAGAAATTACAAATGTCGCAATTTTTAAACGGGATGATTGTGCATTATATTTTGCCATAAATAACAAAATGCTTTGACGTCTGACGGAATATGTTAACATATCCGTGCGCAGATGATACACGGAAAGCGGAATTTTTGAAATTAGGATGAAAAAATTAAGACCCCACTTACATAAATCATAATTTATATATAGTTGTAATTAATAATTATTAAATAAGGCCATTGAGTGTCACCTAATGATGTGAGTCCCATGTATTGCTCAACACGCCCTTAATAGACACAACCCACAAATTGCCCCACCTTAAAGGGTTTAAATAGGGAGACTGAAAGAAAGGACAAATATCACAGTAGTTATTATACTCTACTTAGACATGGCAGAGGAATTCCACCAGTTTCAGTGAGTATATAAGTTCATACATATTTTTAATTAGTTCCAAATTAATCAATTTGGTCACTTACATATTTTAACTAATACTTTTTAGTCCCCTACCGGTGAAACCGGGGGGGGGGGACTATAGGTTTCCTCTGCGTCCGTCCGTACATCCATCCGTCTCTCTGTCCCCGTCAGTCTGTCCCACTTGGTTTTCCGCACTTTTTTTCTAAACGCTTGCAGATATTGAGCTGAATTTTGGTATGTGAGTGTATCTTAATGAGTTACAGATCAAGTTTGAATTTCGCTTCGCTTCATTGATTATTGACAGAATTATGGCATTTTGAATATTTTTCAGAATCGCTAAATTAAGATCGGGTTCGAACTGCGCTAACTTCCGATTGTCGACAAAAATATGAAGCGAGGAAAAGACGGTGGAGAAATTAGTTAAATTTTCGTCTTAATGTGGATTATTTTATTTTAAGGCATTTACAACTTGAAAATCTTTCAGTTTTACCTTGGGCATGACTTTTTCTTATTATAAAATGACATCCTGAAGAAAAAGGGGAACCCGGTAGGGGACATGTATTGCTTATGCAATACTCTCAGAATGCTTGTTATATTAGATAAATCAGTGAGAAATATAGTCAACTGTACTTACATTTGTTTTTTAAATAGTGTATGCTGATAAGGAAAATGTGCATTAAGAAAATTTATTCGTCCTAAATTTTTGTTGTAACATACCACACAGAGAGGGTTTATACACTTTATCATTAAATTTTTAGTACACATACAAAAATAACATACATTTTTTTTACATTCTTTTTACGATAACTGTGGTTATCTTTCTTGGACAACACTGAATAAGATGTAAATTTGTTTCTCTAGAGATAACAACAAGTGTACTCCCGCGTCTTTTAAAGATTGCGAGAAAGAATGGATTGAGCTTGGTGAAGAGTTTTTTGTAGGACTTTTTGATTCCGGGTATTTAACTCTTTTTTCCTCCTAAAATAAATCTGCTGATGAATCCGAAATGTTGTGTATTTGTACTAATTGAGTTAGCATTAACAGCGTTTTATTTTCTTTCTTTTCTATCTATTTAAGTTTTTTAAAAATTAAATTAGACGTTCTCCTAAAGACCCTCATAAGGAAAATAAGTCACCTAAGGTATCCAAGAAAATGAAAAATGGGTAGGAAGAAGGAGTAACTGCTGAACAACGGTATACAAATTTAGTCAATAAGTTATTATTTGTAATTGTAATATCGGATTATCTCTCTCTTTTCTCTCTCTCTGTCGTTAACGTAATTCCTTTAAATTGTTAACTTAATTTTCTTTAATCTGTATTTTCTTAGGAAAATCAGTCAAAGGGGGTTCAAATGTAGACCTTTAATGTCAGATTTTAATCATTATCTTGAAGCATATTCACTTTAGTTTAAAGTATTAAAATACTTTTAAAGTACTTTCGTTAATAATAAAATTAAAGCCGTTTTTTCACTTATCATTTCCTGAAAGATTAAATTTGTGTATATCCGTTTTAAATATTTTATGGTTCGTTCTTTTGTTGCAGACAGGAAAACCACCAGAGGTATAAGGCGCTGGAGAGGCGCACTAGGAGAAGATCCGCACATACCCTGGTGTGCAGTCCTGAAGCACCTACTTCTACCCTGGTGTCTGCACCAACCCTGGTGTGCAGTCCTGAAGTACCTACTTCTACCCTGGTGTCTGCACCAACCCTGGTGTGCAGTCCTGAAGACCTACTTCTACCCTGGTGTCTGCACCAACCCTGGTGTGCAGTCCTGAAGCACCTACTTCTACCCTGGTGTCTGCACCAACCCTGGTGTGCAGTCCTAAAACACCTACTTCTACCCTGGAGTCTGCACCAACCCTGGTGTGCAGTCCTGAAGCACCTACTTCTACCCTGGTGTCTGCACCAACCCTGGTGTGCAGTCCTGAAGCACCTACTTCTACCCTGGTGTCTGCACCTACCCTGGTGTGCAGTCCTGAAGCACCTACTTCTATCCTGGTGTCTGCACCTACCCTGGTGTGCAGTCCTGAAGCACCTACTTCTACACTGGTGTCTGCACCCCTGGTGTGCAGTCCTGTAGCACCTACTTCTACCCTGGTGTCACCTGGGCACACCTTGACTCCAAGTCAAGAGTCTTCATTAGGATATACTGAAAGAGCTTATCCCTTAAAAGAGGAGTTGAGGGTCCTGTCGGAGTTAGTAGATTCGGTCAGAGTTGTCCATGATACTGGACTATATGAAGGATTATTTAAAAAAATGTCTGAACAGTATATAGTGACTCTGGACTGTGATAATTTGATCCATAGTTAGGATCAAATTGATATGGATTAAGTTAGCCATTTAATTGCTTACATGGCCTTTAAAAAAGTGTATATATAATAATTCATATTTTGATTAACTTTTTCTCTTCTAAAAGTGTTGAAATCTTTACAGAAATAAAAACCATTTAGTAACATGAAATTAGTCTTGTTTTACAAACATACTTACTTGGTAAAAGTTGGAAGCTCTTTAAAGTCTCTTTTCTGCTATACAAGTTGAGAGATCTTAAACATCCGATTGTGCAAATATATTACAAAATTTCGACTTTTTATATTGTACGTAAAATCAAGGGTGTGTGAATAGTTGATGTCATCTTGTTGAGAGTTTTATATCTCATTCGTGACTCATTTGGGTGGATCCCAGAAATCCCCATGACGCTAGTGCCCTTAACGTGACCTTGATTCGTGACTTATTTGGGTGGTTCCACAAAAAAAAAACAGTATGCCGTCACTGCCCTCACACTGCCCTAGGTGTGACCCTTGACGTCACTGCCCTCATACTGCTCTGGGTGTGACCTATGACGTCATTGTCCTCATACTGCCCTCGGTGTGACCTATGACGTCACTGCCCTCATACTGCCTTTAGACTACCCCACTTACTACTTACTTTCTATCTGTTAATCAATGAAAAATTTATAAAATTTTAAAGTTTTAACTTTATACCTCGCATAGTGTTGGGGCTATTGTAAAATTTTGGACATGTTGACCTTTGACGAAACCTTAAGTGGGGTTTTCTGTGGAATGATTCTTTGTATACTGTAAAATCGCATATTTTCGTGGGGTCAAATTTTCGTGGTTTGAAGAAAATCTCTTAGTTCGTGGGGATTTGATTTCGTGAAGTACTTATGTATGTAACATTTTATATTTCGTGGTGGACATGACATCGTGGGTCTTGCCATACCTCGAAAACAACGAAAATTAAACCCCCACGAAAATTTGTGATTTCACAGTATTTGTCTTTAAATATACATGTATAATAATAATTTTCTTTAAAAAGTATCATTTTAGACATATAGCAGCCTTTCATTAAATCTTCCAAACAGGTATAACAGCAATTTACATTCATTAAACTACAGAGAAAAGATTGAAATGGATAATTAACTAGATTATTTTCAGCTAAAAATTTATTGAATTATATTTGCTACACCATAAAAGCTTTTATGACGAAATATCAGTACTGTTTGCCAGGGATTGTAAAAAAGGGTCCTTTAATTAATTCCATGAATGACAGAATTAGTATCCATTGCTGCATGGGATCTCTTTGGATCATCCGGAAAATCTGCATTAAATGGGAAAATATGAACATGTCCTCTCTAACTAGTTTTGCATGTTTCTCCAGGCTGCAAACATTTGCAACATCCATATTTCCAGTTAAAATGAAATGAGTTGCACACTAAGCTCCTAGCACGCAAGTCTGCAGTTCCCCCTATCACAATTACACGACTACCAAACTCTTGTCCATCAGGGAAAGTAACTTTAACACCAGTAATTTCAAGATCCTTCAAAGTCCACAGAAAGGGTTCTGTATATGACATTACAGAAGGCTTTTTTGAGCCAAACCAGTCGTTCTAGAATCATGTTGTCAGGGTTTATACGTTTTGAATATGGCAATTCATTAATTTGAAAGAACAAGGACCTCAGTGACATATTTGATTATTTAAAGCATGAGGACACCATCAGTATTCCACAGCAAGGAGATATTGTTTTTTTCTGATAAAATATCACTTTCTGATGAAAAATGTTTTTAATCAAGACCACCATATATGTCCTCAATAGCTGTATCAGAAACCTTTTATCTGTGAAATCTAAGGCTGATATCACTCAAAAACGAATTTCGAGAGAACAAACTTTTTATCTGCTTTGCAACTGGAATTTCGATGAAATGCGAAATAGCATAATCATTTAGTAATGTCCGAATTTCACAGTGCATTTGGACAAATTCCACTCCTTTAAGCGTCTTCGTTCAGTACCAAAAGACAACTGCTGCAGTACTTGTGGAATTTAAGAGGATGTTTGATATCTTCGAACCATTTCCAGAATTGTCGCATTGTTTGTGGAAGACTGCAATCTGCTGGGCAGTGAAGATTTATTCAACTCCATAGGTCGCACAATGCCTCTCCACTCAATGCATATTTCAAGAGACATTTGTCAAAATTAGCAGAATACTGGACCCTAATGATAATTCTGTTTCAGCATGTATTGGTTTTCTACTATTGTCCTCGGTAAAATTACAATTATTGTTAAGTGTTTCAGTGTCTAAATTTCTGTTTTCATTTTCATTACTCTGCTCAAAGATATCAATGTTAAGATCTTGGTCCCAAACTTCTCTGTTTGTGAACAGAACAGCTAGTTCTGCATCACAACATCTGAAGTGGGATTATAATTTTTTTTTTCAAATGTTATTGGATAGTCTTCATCACACAGGACACAAGCAGAACTGGCCTGTACATTATGTATATTATTTTGCGTATTGATCAAAGGGTAGTCATGACCTTTGCTACGACTTTCTGTGGTGACATCATAGCAACTATCCATGGTTTCTTCCTGCTTCTGTACTTCTGAAAAAAATGGGATGGGGGAATCCTGTAAAAATTTTGCATTGCATCAAAAATATTTTAGTAAATTTTACATTTTAGTAAATACACAGGTAAAAAAAACTTGATTTATTAAGAATGAGAGAAATAGGAATGAGAGAAATATTTAGTAGATAGTCATTATGAGGTTTATTCGAACCCCATTCCCCCTATATATAAAAAAAATCAACTAGTGTTAATTGTAACGGGGTCCGTTACAGATGTTCCCCAAAAGCTCCCCAATTCCCTTTTTGTGCCTAATTCCTGTAAGACATTTTAAAAAATATTATCAGTATCGAAAGATTTCATCAAAGAATTATAAAAGGTACAATGATATCAACTATATGTCATTTAACGCATTGTACGCGCGCGAACGTGCATGTACATGCAAGATGATCACAGCATGTTGTCTAAACAATTAACATATCTATATATCGTGAGAATAAATAAAAAAAATTCTTTACAAATGTTTTTTTTTTAATATTGGCCATTTTGCGTATTTCGCGCGTGCACGTGCATGAATGAATGTTCGTGCATTCAAGTTTGATAGTACCATTATGTAGGAATCCATTATACCTATTTATATTCTAAATTTTATCCGGTTTGGTTGAAAACTAAGAAAGTTATAGACATCTAAATTTTCAGCCAATCAGATTACAGCACACGTACATGCGCATGCTTTTCATGGAAATTCTTATATACCATGCTGTAGATCTTTATAATGTATAACCATGTTAAAAATTTCAAAGAATTTTGTCGAAAAACAAGAAAGATATTGAGACTTTAGTTTCAGCCAATCAGAGCAAAGCGCACGTGCATGCGCGTGAGATCTTGCTATTTTGACCAAGTCATCTAGTCTATGCTTCCAATATATCCTTATATTATAAGTTTCAAAACATTTCATTAAAAAATTAAATAGTTACATCTATATCAATTATATTGGACATTTCTGGTGTTGCACGTGCGCGCTCTTGCAAGCACACGTGCATGCACATTCTTTCATGATAATTCTTTTATATCAGGCTGTAGATCTCCCTAATGTATGACTATATTCAAAATTTCAAAGGATTTTATCAAAAAACAGGAAAGATATTGAGACTTTAGTTTCAGCCAATCAGAGCGAAGCGCACGTGCATGCGTGTGAGATCTTGCTATTTTGACCACATCATCTTGTCTATGCTACTAATATATCCTTTTATTATGAGTTTTAAAACATTTGATCTAAAATTAAAAAAAATTACGGCATTATTTATTATATTGGTCATTTCACGTGTTGCACGTGCACGCTCTTGCAAGCACGTGCGCGCAAAATGACCTTTGTTCCGCAAATCTACATAACATGCCTACTGACCCTAAAAAGGTTTCACCTTAGTCGGATGTGTAGTTTACAAGATCATTCGCGGAAAAGATTTTCCCAGGAAGAAGAAAAATAATAATAATAACTAGGAGACTTATTGTTCATAGAACAATAAGAGGTCTTTCCACCTTTTTAAATTTCTTATAGTTTTATATTTTACACTCTAAATTTAATTTTAAGGGAAATGGCTTTAAAAAAAAATGAAAATGTAAAAAAAAAATTTTTTTTTGAAATGACCTTGACCTTTGACCTTGAAAAAATTTTCAAGGTCAAAGGTCAAGGGACACATTGCAATTAATCCCATGCTTCTACCATTTATAGTTTTCAAGATATAAGGTTTAATAGTATGTATAAAGAAGTTAAAGGGCAATAACTCATATAAGGGGTCATTAGATCCTTTAGTACTTATACAATGAAGGTGTGCCTAAAGACCCTTAAGACATAAGTGAAGGTTTCATGCCTCTACGGTCTACAGTTTTGAAGTAGTAGTGATAACAATGTTTTTCGCATAAGGGGCAATAACTTTTGATAGAGTCTATCTTGGGGAACAAGAATGAAATCTTTGAAATAGTTTTAAGTGTACATATTAATGATGCAAAGACTGATTGCATATGTTAAAAGACAAAGGATATATAAAAAGAGCTTAATTTATCATTTTTGCAATGACCTTGAACTTTGACCTTGACAAAATATTCAAGGTCAAAGATCATGGGTCTCAATGCAGTTGGCCCCATGCTTCTACCATTTATAGTTGTCAAGATACAAGGTTTAATAGTAAGTATAAAGAAGTTAAAGGGCAATAACTCATACAAGGGGTCATCAGATTCTTATGCACCTATACAGTGAAGTTAGGTCTAAAGACCCTTAAGACATTAGTGAAGATTTGGTGTCTCTACGGTCTACAGTTTCGGAGGAGTAGCGATAACAAGGTTTTTCGTACAAGGGGCAATAACTTTTAAATGGGTTCATGTTAGGGGACAAGAATAAAATCTTTGAAACAGTTTTAAAAGTACATATTAATGATGCATAGACATTAAGTATATGAAAAAAAACAAAAGAGATATAAAAAGAGCTAAATTTCTCAGTTTTGGAATGACCTTGACCTTTGACCTTTCCATAAATTTCAAGACCAAAGGTCAATGAATCTTATGCATTTGGTCCCATGTCTCTACGTCTTCTCGTTTTGAAAATTTTTAATTATTTGTAAAATTCTAAAACTTCCAGGGGCAATAACTTATTGAAGGGGTCAATGAATACTTTCGCAATGAATCAATGAAGTGTCTACTAAATTAGTCGAAGACATTAGTGAAGGTTTCATTTCTCTACGGTTAATGGTTTCGGAGGAGTAGCGATAACAAGCTTTTTTGCGAAAGGGGTAATAACTCCGAAAGGGGTCATAGTTTATATACGCAGGGTCAACTGCGAAAATCTTTTACGGAGTACATTCTTATGAATTGAAAATCTTTACGATAAATCTTGAAACTCAAAATCACACGGCGGAAAAATAATAAAAAATAATAAGAAAAAGGAAAAAAAGAAACAGAAGGAAATCAATAGGTCTTTCCACAGAAAGGTGGAAAGACCTAATAATAAGAAGAAGAAACAGAGTAAAAACAATATGTTCCCCAACTTCGTTTGGGGAACATAATTAAGGGGGGGGGGAGAAAGAGAAAGAAAGGAGGGGGGTGGTGATCAAGTTGAGAGAAGAGCATGATCAGAGAGAAATATCTATTAGTCAAAGTACTGGCAAGAGTTTGCCCAAGCATTGCATAAAGTTTCTATCTTTTATTAAATGTTTTCAAATTATTAAATCATTTTCAAATGTTTTATTAATACATACAACTGTAGGTACATTACTACACTGAAACAATTTGATAATACTGCTACAAAAGGGGAGATCAGCCTTTCATTAATAATTTTCAACAGTAAACAGTCGGCTCAAAGGGGGGGGGGGAGGCACAATATTCTGTGCATGATTAAATTTTCATTTGTTGAGGAAAGGTTTTTTTTTACCATTTTTAAACTTTGTCCGGGATCCGTAAACTTGGGGTAATTGACTTGAAATGTGTTCAAACATGGGAAAGTTTATAAAAACAAAGTGAAAATGAAGGGGTTAAAAGGTGTCTGTGTTGCAAAATACTGTAGATATATATAAAATTGTAAAGTATTTATATTTTGCATAATATAAAATACAGAAAAAATGCTTTGTTTTATTCCTATGATCCCATGACTAATGTAAAATAAGTTGACATAATATTTTTAAATTGAATAATGAATAAAACTTCCAAGGACAGACAATCATTCATGACTGATGTGAAGAAAAATGTTTGGGAGGAAAAAAAACTTTTTTTTATCATATTATGCTGAGATTAAGTGGACATATTTTTTAGTGAATAATAATTAAAGAAAAAAATGTTTACTTTAATTTAATTTACATTCATAACTAGGCTAAAAAAATGGAAATGTTAGGTTGGAAGTTAGTTGTCTTCCATTGATTTTATTGTGTATAATAACACAAATTAAAGAAAATAAATCTTAATAGAATAGACCTTTTTAATGAAAATTAATCTGAGAATAAGCATTTTTAATGACTGAATAAAAAAGATCAGATGACAGATTTTGTGCGTTTAGGCAAATTAGTCTAACCCTTGCTATTATTAGGTGATGCAAGGACTGCACACAGACAATTTTCATGATACAGTGTAACTGCAGTCGTTTTGTATGATCTGTATATTAGGTACCTTAAATTACTCATCCGAAGATTTTGCATAGATCTGCATTTTGATTGGCTTACATTATTCCTGCTACGATCTGCATTTTGATTGGCTTACATTATACATTAAAAAATTCGAGAAGGAAAGAGCAAGATGAACAAGGAAGTTTTGTTTGCTATATTGGTATCACAATGAGAGGAATTACAGCATCCAGAGTAGCACCACCATCATCAAACCCAGATGTGAAATCGAAGATTACGAAGAGGGAAAGCTTGTAACAGCAAAATTCCAGGGGGACCCTTATAAAGCCGCTATAGTGAGAATGCATGGTATGTAGGCCTATGTTAATATTGTTAAAACTGGACCAATTACCGTTTTCTTTAATGTTTTAAGTTTTAGGCAGATATTAGATAAAATTTTTAAATGGATCCGATTTACTGTACGATAGAATAGTTGAATCCACACTTTTCAAAAGTTATGTCCCTTGGTCGCCATTTTTCGGGAAAAACCCACAGCATCCTTTATAGTTTTCTGGTTTGTAACTTTGTCGCCTGACTGTAAAATTATGTCCATCTTGTATTTATAATGATTGCCCCAAGATTAGGCTATCCACTGGCAAATATGGAAAGGAAAAGAATTTTAAAAACACAATGAGTTTATCGGATCACACCGAAATATTTAGCAGCGTAAAGAGAAGTGTATATTTTTCCCTTTTGTTTGACCCCGTCGACATAACTATTGCAGAGTGTGGATAGGCAATGTAGAAGAAAAAAACACACACACGGGCAATAGGCTAACTAGTCGTACTCGGTGCATTTTCTGTCGAGATGGCGTGTAAATTGTAATCGAAAATAAAAAACGTTGAGAAAATAAATTTTATTTTCGTATTAATATGAATTTTTTAGAGGATAACTGGCATATACAATTTTATATAGGGAACTCTTGAAGATGTTTCTTATATCTTAGCAATTCAAAGTCATACAGTCAAGGGACATATTATTTCTTGCCGTTACAAAATGGCCCACGAAATTTTTACATCGCGCACCTCGATAAATGGGAGCTGTAATGTTGAAAAAAAAATAGTAAAGGCCCATCTTACCTCAATACTTCATTAAATTGTCTTTCATTCTTCAATTAGTCTGCCAGGAATATGTAACCCTGACTTCCTGATCTCTTGAAACCTTTGGTCCCCTCTCTAGTTGTTGGCACAGGTTCCGAGATCCCGCTCTCCTTCGTTTGGCCTCTTGAATGCGGAATTGTTCCCGAGCCGGGGTAACTGGATCCATTTATCGAATGTTCCTGACCCACATTTTTAGGGCACGGACTGGGTTATGTTCGAATGTTTAAGTCAAAAATGTCGGTTAGTCTGATTTTTCTTGGAGCTCCCAAACGGCCAGATAGGGCAGATGAAAATGCACACATCTGGACTATGAAATTGGCTCCAGTGTAATCTTGTATGTCTTGTGGTCCTAAGAAAGGCGTTGCAACCCTCTGCTGTGCAGACCACAGACCTGTTTACACATAACGCTGTCTATCAGTATTTGTTATTAGATTTGTCCGTGAGATTTTGCATTTTCCAGTAAGATTTCACTTTCCATCAATTTTACATATATCAAAAGAGAAAAAAGTGCCAAGCCACAGCATGATACGCCCGTCAAAAAATTACACAATTATCTTTAACAGTTAAGAGTGCAAGAAAATCACCGTCAACCTTGATTCTAAGATTTCCATGATTTTTCCATTTTTTAAAAAAAATATTTCTTTATCCATCCCCTGTGCTGTAGGCATAATTATAACAAATATTAGATAACTGATAGATTTCTATACTGTTTGTGTTAGACTTTGTCAAATGCCGGCCAACATAATAAACAATATCAAATTAGTCTTAACAACTTAATCTATGCCAAATTAATTTTGAAAAGAAAGGCTGGCCATCAAATGACATATGCTATAAACTGACCAGCAGTTCTTCTGTCTAATCCCCAAAGGATACAGATAAGGCAGCACTTGATCAGATAGCCTTCCTACATTGAACTCATTAATTAATCTTTGACAGGATGCTCGTCTACTCATTACTCCCTAAATATTAATGGATCTGCACTTTTTATCCTAAAACACTTTTAAAACATATGGACAAGTAGGCATGCTGATTCAATCCCATCCCATAAAATTAGTTTTTAATTAATTAATATTATATAATATCAGATTATTGGTTTATTATGCATTATCAAATAAGTTTTAATTACTTTTCATCAAATTCATTTTAAAACTTAGGCTAGCCAACAAGAGCTATTTTTAATCTAACAGCTAGGCTGGCTGTCCATTTGCCCAATACCCAAGGGATATTGATAACACCAATGCTCTACTAGTTACCTCCTCACACTAAACTCATTAATTTCTCTCTTATTTGACATGCAACTTTCTGCTATCAAAATTCTTCTTGACCAGTGCTTGATAATTATGCCCATGGGACAAACTGAATTCCTCTCATTAACATTGAAATTTGTTTAAGATTCCTGTAAAGTATATGATGAAAAAAATAAGTTTTTACTTGATTTAATATTTTTTAATAAGGATACAACTCTATTTTTTTTTATATTTTTAGGGTTATGAAATTTAAAATTTAAAAAACTTATTTTTAGGTCACCTGAGTAAACTTAGGTGACCTATTGCTATCCGTTTTCGTCCGTCGTCGTCCGTCGTGTGTCGTGTGTTAACATTTGAACATTTTCAGCTTCTTCTCTGCAACCACTGAACCAATTTCAACCAAATTTGGCACAAAGCATCTATGGGTGAAGGGGAACGAAAATTGTGAATTTCGTGATCCCTGCCCCCCTGGGGCCTGAGGGGTGGGGCCAAAACCACTAAAATTAATGCAATCTTTAAAAATCTTCTTCTTTACTCCTGGACATCAAGCAGTCAAACTATTTGCATGATTGTAATCAGCATTGAGTCCTCTACCAAATTTGTGAAATTCATGGCCCTGGGGTCAGGGGTTCTAGTGCTAGGGCGGGGCTAAATAAGTATATAGTTAAAATGCATTATTTCTTTGAAAATCTTCTTCTCTGCTTCTGGGTATTAAATAAACCAACTAAGTACATAGTTATGATGAGCAAGAGTGCCTCTACCAAAATTGTGAATTTTATGGCCGCAGGGTCAGGGGTTCTGGTGTTAGGGTGGGGCTCTATTGATTATATAGTAAAAATACATGATTTCTTTGAAAATCTTCTTCTCTGCCCCTGGGTATTAAATAAACCAAGTAAGTAAATAATTATGATGAGCAAGAGTGCCTCTACCAAAATTGTGAATTTTATGGCCCCAGGGTCAAGGGTTCTGGAGTTGGGGGGGGGGGGCTCAATTAATTATATAGTGAAATTACATGAATTCTTTGAAAATCTTCTTCTCTGCTCCTAGGTATTAAATAAACTAACTAAGTGCATAGTTATCATGACCAAGAGTGCCTCTACAAAAATTGTGAATTTTGTGGCCCCAGCGTCAATGGTTCTGGTGGGGGGGGGGGGGGACTTTATTGTTTATAAAGTGAAAATGCATGAATTCTTTGAAAATCTTCTTCTCTGCTCCTAGGTATTAAATAAACTAACTAAGTACATAGTTATGATAAGCAAGTGTTCCTCAACCAAGATTGTGAATTTTATGGCCCCAGGGTCAAGGGTTCGGGTGTGTGTGTGGGGGGGGGGGGGGCTCTATTGATTATATAGTGAAAATATGTGAATTCCTTGAAAATCTTCTTCTCTGCTCCTAGGTATTATATAAACTAACTAAGTGCATAGTTACGATGAGCAAGTGTGCCTCAACCAAAATTGTGAATTTAATGGCCCTATCATCAAGGGTTCTGGTGTTGGGGGGGGGGGGGCTCTATTGATTGTATAGTGAAATTACATGAATTCTTTGAAAATCTATTTCTCTGCTCCTAGGTATCAAATAAATTAACTAAGTGCATAGTGATGATGAGCAAGAGTGCCTCAACCAAAATTGTGAATTTTATGGCCCCCGGGTCACGGGTTATGGTGTTGGGGGGGGGGGCGGCTCTATTGATCATATGGTGAAAATACATGAATTCTTTGAAAATCTTCTTCTCTGCTCCTAGGTATTAAATAAACTAACTAAGTGCATAGTTATGATGAGCAAGAGTGCCTCTACAAAAATTGTGAATTTTATGGCCCCGGCGTCAATGGTTCTGGTGGGGGGGGGGGGGGCTTTATTGATTATATAGTGAAAATACATGAATTCTTTGAAAATCTTCTTCTCTGCTCCTAGGTATTAAATAAACTAAGTAAGTGCATAGTTATGATGAGCAAGAATGCCTCTTCTAAAATTATGAATTTCATTGCCCTAGGGTCTGGGGTTCTGGTGTTAGGGTGGGGCTCTATTGATTATATAGTGAAAATACATTGTACATTAAATTTTTGAAAATTTTCTTCTCTGTCTCTGGGTATGAAGCAGATGAACTACCTATATAGTTATGATGAACAAGGGCCCTAATCTTGCAGAATTGTGAATTTCAAGGCCCCAGGGTGAGGGGTGGGGGGGGGGGGGGTGGGGGGCTCTACTTATATACTGAAAATGAATTAATTGTTTGAAATCTGGTCCTTTGTATTTATAAAACATTTATTTACTTTTTGATAGGCAATTTTAAGGGTGCGTTTTAAAAATTTGTGCAACCTAGGGTCAGGGGTTTATGTGAGAGTGTTAGGGGCACTACTGATTATTGATTAATATTACTGATTAGTTGGAGTGCATTTTTGTTCCCCTACCCTGCTTATGGGTATTTAGTAACCAAGCTAAGCAACTGCTAAGTTTATTGTTATGATGATCAATGGTGCCCTTTCAAAATTGTGAATGCCATATAGCATCTGGCTTAAAACATGAATCAAATTCAATACACTGTAACTGGAAAGTTGTTGCATAATGCTCAGGTGACCTATAAGGCCCGTGGGCCTCTTGTTTTTTTAAAATTTCGCTAAAATTAAAGGTCACAGTGACCTTGAAATAGGTCGCGACACACCTTCTACCTAAGATGTATACTTTTGCCAAGTTTGATAGCTCTAGGTCTAATAGTTTTCTAGTTATGAGCCGGACAGGATTTTTCCATATTTGGCCATAGCATCTTTATTAAAGGTCAGAGCGACCTACTTTTTGTGCGCGACACACCGTCTACCCAAGAAGTATCAGTCGACAAAGTTTGATAATCCTAGGCCTAATAGTATTGAAGTTATGAGCCGGACACGAATGGACAGACGGACAGACGGACGGACGGACGGACATGAAGCCTATAACATAATACGTCCCGTCTTAAGACGGGCGTATAAAAACTGCTTTTTTGATTACATAAAACATTATTTAACAACAAGGCTTTTGTCGTTCCATAATACCACAGCGTTTTGGCAACCTGACATCGATTATGTGTTTGAAATCTCTCTCTTATTTAGCGACAAAAAGGGTGAAACTAAGACAGATCATAACGAAAACTAACTGTTAAATTCCAAACTAACGTATTTCCGATTTCCGTATTTTCAAAATGGCAAACGTCATATTACGCAAAACTTTCGCGATATAATGCGTAACTTTCCTTTCACGTTATAACGCGTAACTTTCGCGTTATTTCGCGAAATAATATGCATATATAATAATGTTACACAGGAACCTTGATCTTATTTAACAGATAAGAACATGAAAACAGACCGGAACTCTCAGCAACTTATTTATAAAATATCATTTCCTCAGAAGATGTACCGGAAAAATGATGCTAGAATAGGATATATTAGTCATCAGAATATTTTTTTTTCTATTTTTAAACCTTACCAATTGATAAAATGATTTTTTTTTCTTTTTCATGTTTTTCAAATTTTTAATTCAAGAAATTCTTTAGACTGATTATTTTTTGAAAAAAATCTCCACTTGACACTTTTTCAGGCTGTTTTTTGTAATCAGTAACACTTACTACAACTGTACCACTAGTAAATTAAGCAATAAATCATTTTGGACTAAAACTTTTACCTTATAGAAACAAAACTTAAAAGTTACTGAACAGTGTATCACTTCATGAGCTTGACGGGCCATATGATGCTATTTAAATAACAACTTTAATTGTATCGAATTTTAATGATTATATTACAGGGGGCATAAAAAATCACAACCTATGTTCAAACAGGAAATTCGAGTTACCTACAACATGCTGTGAAAAAAATATTGATATGCCATATTGTTCAAATCATTTCTAACCCATAAAAATAACATGTTTATGGTAGCAGTTATAAACCTGCCTCAAATAATTTCTATTAACACAATAAAGTCCATTTGCATTATCATACATGTATACTGTAATATGGGACATTTACCCAAAGCACAATCTTTACAACTTAAATCCTTTTCATTCTTTAAAGCAACAAATTTTCAATCACCAAATTTACAAAATTAAACTTTATAACATTTCTGACTTCACAGAAAAACATACCATTTGACTGTCTACTTAAGAAATTTTCTACAAAATGGCACTAAGATAAAAAGAACACTTCCTACGTTCAAAATTAGTGCAAAAAGTGTCCAGCAAACAAACAAAACAAAAAAAAAACACAAAGAAAACCCTTTGGTAAAATGCACCTTCAGGTATTAGGTATGTGATTTGAGGTTTTGCCAAAAATGTAAAATAAGGCCAAAATCGTGTTCTTTGTTTTAAAGAATAAAACATCTGTATTGTTTACAGTCTACTTTCTTCTTCTTGTTCAAATTCCAACTTCCATTTTTAATTGCAGATGTTCAATGCGTACATACATTTCATATATATTAATTGTATTTCATTTTCAACAAATATTTTGTAGAAACTTAAGATATACTATTAATATCGAATGCATAACTTTGATTCTTTTCTTTTATACCCCCGCAAACGAAGTTTAGGGGGGTATATTGGAATCACCATGTCCGTCTGTCTGTCCGTCTGTCTGTAGACAAGATTTTGTCCAGACCGTTTCTCAGAAACTGTTGGATGGATTTGTCTGAAAATTTATACACTTATTATTCACCATATGAAGGTGTGCACCTGGGATTTTCATCATGATTGGATGATTTTTCTGCATTTTACAGGCGTTTTTACTTTTTTATTCTGTGATTTTGTTTAGCTCATAACTAGAAAACTATTAGACTTACAATCATCAAACTTGGACAATTTATGCATCTTGGGTAGACGGTGTGTCACGACCTATTTCGAGGTCACTGTGACCTTTAATTTAAGTGATTTTTTAAAAAAAAAACTAAGTTTTTAAAATTTTAAATTTCATAATCCTAAAAAATGTAAAAATATAGTTGTATCCTTATTAAAAAATGCTAAATTAAGTAAAAACTTATTTTTTTATCATATACTTTACAGCAAATTCTATAAGAAATGTTAAAGATTAGAGTGGAATTCAGTTTGTCCCATGGGCATAATTATCAAGCAGTGGTCAAGGAGAATTTTTGATAGCAGAAATGTGCATGTCAAATTAGAGAGAAATTAATGAGTTCATTGTCGGGAGTTAACTGGTAAGAGCATCTCTAGATCTTATCTTAATTTATCTCTTGGGAGTTGGGCAAAAAGAAATGGCCTTATAGTTGCTTGTGTTAATTAAGAGTTCTTGGTGGCTATAGTTCAGATAAAGATCTTTCAATTGGTGTAATGTAATTAAAACAAATTGATGTTTTAGTGTATGATTAAAACTGAATTAGTATTGTATAATATAATTATATATTTGCAACAAATTGCAGTCATGTCTCACTTAGAATTTTATAGTCTAAAGAATAATTAATTTTTGATTTTTTTTTATTAGACTGTAGCATTTCTATTATTTCATAAAATATGCAATAAACAATTTAAAGCTGCAGATGGATATTTGTTAAGCTTTAACACAGCCAGTTTAGAATTATATGATGTATTATTTGTTTTAATTAATCCCTACAGTGCAGGGAACTAATTTTGTTACATAAACCAGCATCAGGATCAGCATAAGTAGGATCAGGATAGAGCTAGCATCAGCATCAGCATTAAAAAAAACAGCATTACTTGGATCAGCATCAGCAAGCAAAGGATAGAACTAGCATTGACCTATTTTAAAACCAGCATTGATCTACTTAAAATCAGGATTATCCTGGTTTACTAAAACTACAGATTTGATTTTCACAAAACAAAACCGCAAATAGACATTCCTATTTCAGTCGGAAATAAATACAAACAATGTATTTCTTGCAGACAAATTGGCCAATAAAATCCTAAGATTATTTTTAAATTAATTCAATAGCAATAACCCCGTGATATTTTCAAATCTGAATCAGCTGATCACCAAACGCAATGGAGTCGACTGGTGAGGCCATGCCACGGATTGATGATATTGAAATCGGTGAGGGGTAAGTAGTTAGGCTTGCACATGAAAAATCAGTTAAACAATATAATAAAAGTATGATATTGTGAGTATGACTAATTACTACAAAATTCCATTGGGTTTTATGGGCATACACATGCTACGAAGTTTTTCAATCCGAATTTCCTCTAAATTTACGGAAGTCAAAAATAAAAGTCGCAGTGCCTTTGACGAGATTATCTGCAAGCAATTAATCATAGACTGAGGTGTAATGAACAAAACGTAATAATTAATCCAATGCAATAGTTGATTTTATGTTAATGAATCTTGTGTAAATATTTTTTTTAATGCGAAAGTTCTTAAACTTTATAAAAACTTGTGCAGAAAAATGAATTTGTGTATGTACAAAAAATTATTTTGAAATAGCTAAAATAAATATGATATATAGGAGAGAGGATCTGTACTTGAAAATATGCATACATTTATTTTAAAACTTTTTCACTACATATGCTATTCTATTCCTTGTTTGATGAATAGCATCTTCATAGTGGAAAATTGTGTATACAAAGTAGTTTGTATGTCCTTAGCTGCAGATCTGTAGCTCTCCAAAAAAAATATATTGATAGACCGGAGAGCTACAGTGCCACCCGTTGAAAAAACTGTATATTTATTGCACACAAAAAAGTGCATGTGCTTGGTTCTTGATTATTTCTTCCAAATTCTTACCTCAATTGCAAAAAAGGAAAGATTTTAAAAAATTCCTTTATCCTCAATCAAGTACTCTCGTAGTTGACATCTGTCAACGAAGCATATCGGACCGAATTATCTTTGAAACCAAAATGGCAGTATAAATAAGCGAAATGTTCGATGACTACAATATCAGGGTCAGGAGGATCGACTATTAACAACAATTATGAGGAATGTTTGGTTGTGGAAACAGCGAAAAAATATGTTAGGAACACTTGGCTAGTAATATGCTGAGATTACAGTATGTTTTAAAAACATGGAGAAATAAATTGAGAACCAAGTGCACTTTTTTGTGCGCAATAAATATACAGTTTTTTCAATGGGTGGCACTGTATCTCTCCGGTCTACTCTATCAATATATTTTTTTTCGGAGAGCTACAGATCTGCAGCTAGTATGTCCTGTATGTAGAATTTATTTTTTAAATGTACTTGAATCCATTCATATCCTTGCAAATAAGATCTCATTTCAATTAAATACACAAACTCAATAGGAAGTTTATATAATTATATATATGCTATAAATAATTATTTGTGTTTTTGAATTTCCCACATTAAAATTGTTGGAGATTAAAAAAAAAATAATAATAATATTAACATGATTAAGGTGATCAATCATCAATGAATAAATCTTGTCTTCTTTGTACTTTTATAGAAATGGAGTGCGATGAACAGTCCACAGTTTTGTTGCTTCATCACCGCACATAAGAATCTAGATCTAATTCATTCATATGAAGACGCAAACACGTTCTGGACTGGGTTGCTCAAAACACTGGTTAAATTTGACCACTGGATAAGTTAGCCGTTGGTTAAATTCTATATCCACTGGGTAACTAACCACTGGTCAAATATTTGTTGCTCAAAATAAAATTAGCCTCTGGTTAACTAACCACAAGTTAAGTGATTTAGCCACAATGCATACACTTGTCCAGTTGTCAAGCAAAAAAATGGCAACCATGGTAAATATCAAATAAGGAAATAGTGAGACGTTTGAACGTTACAACCGTATGTGGAGAAGTGGAGAAATATCGAGATGTAACAGTTATCAAAACTAAACATACATTTTAGTCAGAAAAAGTGAGGAACATACAAGTCACTAGTCAGCTGGGATTATTCTTTGCTGAAAATTCAAGTGGAGGATGCAGTAACTGTAAACACATAGACTGGAATTGCCATAGGATTAGCACCACAGGTAAGATGTTAGATGGATAGGAAGTTTGTTTAGAATGATTGCAGAAACCTAGATGCTCTTTAAACTGTTAGATCTTAGTTTTACAGAAAATATTTTAAAGACAATACCTACTCAAGACTTGGCTAATGGCTATACTTACGAGGCAAATACATCAATTTGTATCGTTTCATACTTGAATAAAAACTGATTGAAGTCAGTACACCTTTCCCCCCTACTGTTTACACGATGTAAATGTCGTCTGCTATTATTCGAGGAAATTCGCACTTGTTGTTTTATCGCTTTTATACATACCTTGACAGGAAGATCTCAGTTCAGTGGTTTGTCAAATATTTCCAAACAAGAAATAACTTTCAACACATTTATGTAATCCTGCATTACAATGTAATAACACTGTCTGAAAGTGGGTAGGCCTAGCATTATTTTTTTTATTACAGAAAGGTCATGGTCGAATATATACAGTCAAGTAGATATAGCGAGTTCGTCACTAATGCATTTCGATCCGTACAATTAAATTTTGCGTTGTAACTAAATTGCGATATCCCAAGGGTATTTTATAAATACATCACCTTTTAATATTAGCATCAATATATGTAAAAATTAGACAAAAAAAACTCTATATGCATATGCATCGGAAGCATTTTGAAAGTGGAGTGACTAATTGAATGTGGGTGGGGGTGGAAGGGTGGGGGAGGGGGGGGGCTAAACTAACCAAAAAAGGTAACCCCAATTTTCAATGCCTATATAAAGTTTATCTTTCCAAAAAAAAAAATCCCGATGCCTATGGATAGATATTTTAAAATTTAATGCTAGATTTATTTTGTATAAATATTTTTATTCACTTTATCTCAACAAGACCTTGCCAAAACGATCATAAAAATTAAAATCAAAGGAAATGGTACGCATTTTATTTAATGCACCAGTCAACAAGAAAAGTAGTTTAATAAAATAGGCAGATAAAAATATCGTCAAGGAAATGATAACCAATATTATTTTGAAATACAAAAACAAATACGGTAAATAATGCAAGATATTTAAAAAAGGGGGTAGAGGACTAGAGGAGTGTGTGTGTGTGCGTGTGGGGGGGTGTAATTTCTCAATTGATTTTAAATATTGATGTATGTTAACCAAAGTAACAATTTATTTATATCCATTATTAGACCTATATCATGAAAATGACCAAGAAATTTATTCATTTATAATTGTTATTTAAAATATACCTATACTAATTTTTTTTTCAGCAAGGGAAGGCCACTTGATAAGATCCTTAGCAATGCCAACAAATTAATCGTTGAAACAACCCATTTTAAACATTTCTGCTGACGATGAAGACATAAAACCTATCATATCCCTGACAGAGTTGTTATCCCTGCCTAATATTGCCACAAAACCACTTCAACACTGTTCAACGTGACTTATAAATGACTGCTTATGTCTTTTTAAGTATTCATCAACATTAAATTCTTCGTCACAATATCTATAAGCCTTTGTTTCTTTTGTTATCCCCCAAAATTTACAACAAATAATAATTTGTTAGTCATATTAATCCACTGGTTAAGAGACTTAACCCACCTCTGTGGAATGGCTAACTTTAGCCGATATTTAACCACTGGATACCAAAGTTAACCAGTGGATAAATTTTGAGCAACCAGAATTTAACCAATGGTTAAAAGTTAACCGCTGGATAAGAGATTTAACCAGTGGTTAACCTTAACCAGAGTTTTGAGCAACCCAATCCTGGTGAAGGGCTGCATATTTTAACATGTACTCAGCACTAAAGCCTTTGAAAAGTGAGAGATCTTTTTCGTACCAACACCTACATGAACTGCGACACTGGAACACGGTTTATATGGTTTCATTCAAAGGACCGGACAATCTACATGCAGTGATGTCGGAGACTGATGATTCAAACAAAATTCTGCTTTTTAAAAAAGACAAGTGTTCTTCATTCCTAAAAGTAGAGGGCAGGGACAGTAGAGGACATGAACAGTATGATGTAATGGTGGATTTATAACTTACAATAAAAAAAATTCTAGAAAGTGAATTTGTTGAAAGAAACTACTGGTGATAAAGAAAAAAAAACTTCATTTGTTCATGCGAACACCTTGATTCTATTTATTTATTTATTTATTTGACTTTATTGACATAAATATAATACAAGTGAAAAAGAGTGAATATGGGACATGAATTGTAAAACTATTCATGCTATTACCAGTAATCTAATAATTCCATGATTACACTATTTCATAAAATTCTAAAAGATGTTATGGGACACTTTGTAATTTCATTTATATTTTAATTTCATTGGTTAACTTGGCACTGACTATAAATAAATTGTAATTTTTAGACACTGGAAATTTTGTTTTTCTTGTTTCCATGAAGTTAAAATTTTACATGTGTACTTTGTTGTTCTACAACAAACATAAAATAATATTTATTTAATGTCTCCTACTTCAAATATATTGTGCTCTAATACAGCACTATTAGCTTCTAAGGAGTGGTAGAAGAAAAATTTGGTAAAGATGATACAAGATTTTGCGAAATTTTCAGAATATGAACATTTTACCAAAGCGGTTAATTAAGACAGAACAGAAAAACTGATAGAAAATGTTACTGTAAATTTCATGTTAAGCATGTTAAGTTTTCATTTTTAAAATTGCGAAATTTGTTTTGTACGGTACTTAATTAACAGTTTTAATTTCACATGTATATCATCAAGATGAAAAGAATTATCTGGCTAGCAGCAAACTCTTAATCTATGGTACACTAGAGCATATATAAATATTGGATGATTTAAACTACTGGCTTAAACAATTAGGAAAATGTATTTATTACACTGTCTAGTATCATGATATAAGGGAAGAAATATCCACACCGTAAAACATGGTTAAAACGAACACGCTATAAGGCCAAAAGGAAATATACTCTTGTTTCCTGTCCCCTGACCAAAAAAATAGGGTAGGTAGGTTAGGGAAAAAATTTTATTTTGGGAAAAAATTGTATTTTCAAAACTCGATGAATGCAGAACTGCCAGAACATATAGTATGTAATAACAAGAAAGTTTGTTAATAAAGATTTAGAAAGTAAAGATATCCTGTACACTTATGATGTATTAGTTCTGTAAATATTGTTGGTCAACTTTAGTACTTAATGAAAATAGTAACCCCAAAAGTGAAAATGTAACAAGAGGCCCATGGGCCACATCGCTCACCTGAGCACTTAGGGTAGGAAAAAGTAGAAAATGGCTTTTTATTGCAAAGTTTAAATCCAAAAGTAGTCCCATGACCAATCATGGATTTGCTATTTTTTAGAAAATGATTTTTAAAGAATTTTCCTATATATATCTTTAAAAACTTTGGTCGGCCATTTTGGCCCCGCCCTATCCCCGGGGGTCATGATTTGAACAAACTTGAATCTACACTACTTGAGCATGCTTCCATATAAATATGATGAATTTTGGTTTTGTCATTCTTGGGGAGAAGATGTTTAAAGAATTTCCCTATATATTTCTATGTAAAACTTTGGTCGGCCATTTTGGCCCCGCCCTACCCCGTGGGGTCATGATTTGAACAAACTTGAATCTACACTACCTGAGCATGCTTCCATATAAATATGATGAATTATGGCTTTGTCATTCTTGAGAAGAAGATTTTTAAAGAATTTTCCTATATATTTCTATGTAAAACTTTGGTCGGCCATTTTGGCCCCGCCCTACCCCCGGGGGTCATGATTTGAACAAACTTGAATCTACACTACCTGAGCATGCTCCCAAATAAATATGAGGGATTGTGGCTTTGTCATTCTTGGGAAGAAGATTTTTAAAGAATTTTCCTATATATTTCTATGTAAAACTTTGGTCAGCCATTTTGGCCCCGCCCTACCCCCGGGGGTCATGATTTGAACAAATTTGAATCTACACTACCTGAGCATGCTTCCATATAAATATGATGAATTATGGCTTTGTCATTCTTGGGAAGAATATTTTTAAAGAATTTTCCTATATATTTCTATGTAAAACTTTGGTCAGCCATTTTGGCCCCGCCCTACCCCCGGGGGTCATGATTTGAACAAACTTGAATCTACACTACCTGAGCATGCTTCCATATAAATATGATGAATTATGGCTTTGTCATTCTTGGGAAGAATATTTTTAAAGAATTTTCCTATATATTTCTATGTAAAACTTTGGTCAGCCATTTTGGCCCCGCCCTACCCCCGGGGGTCATGATTTGAACAAACTTGAATCTACACTACCTGAGGATGTTTCCCCATAAGTTTCAACTTTCCTGGCACAGTGGTTCTTGAGAAGAAGATTTTTAAAATATGCCACCAAATTTTCACTAATTCCCAATTATCTCCCCTTGAATGAGGGAGTGGCCCTTCATTTGAACAAACTTGAATCCCCTTCACCCAAGGATACTTTGTGGCAAGTTTGGTTGAAATTGGCTCAGCGGTTCTTGAAAAGAAGTCGAAAATGTGAAAAGTTTACAGACAGACAGACAGACGGACAGACAGACAGACGGACGCCGGACAAAATGTGATCAGAAAAGCTCACTTGAGCTTTCAGCTCAGGTGAGCTAATAAAAACTTTTAGGGTTGGAGGGTAAAATGTAGGGTACATGTAGGACGGGTGACAGGAAACAAGAGTATTTTTTTTATTTTGGCCTAATGAATTCATGCTGATGATGAGTCATTTTCATTCCCTGTACTGGTTTTAAAATCCTATGGATAGTGAACATAATTTTAAAATGTCAAGAAGTGTCTTTCCCAGGCATTTATAATGCTACAAGCTTATTTTTCTGTGTATTTAAATGATTTACTTCAGTCTAAAATATCCTACATAAAAATGTGTTACCCCCACATTCAGTCTCTTAGTGCAGATTTATAAACATGGAATTTTCAAATTAAAGTCTTAAATGAATTAAATCCAAATAAAGAAATGTTTTTATTTAAATTCAAAATATTAAGAATTAAATGAATCAGGACACACCGGTATTACTACTTTTGTCATTACAATTCATTAATCTTGGCACATCAGTGAAAATTTTACCAGTCATCAATAAGTGTTTGATATTCTTTTTCAAGTGATCTAAAAAAAATCTATTTTTAGAGTATTCATGAAAATGCAATTAAGAATTATATATGCTTCATTCAGCTTCAATAAGAACACTACATGTAACAGAAATATTGCCTATTTACATGGAATGTTGGTGTCCTCAAAAATAAAATATCAGGGGCAGTATTTTTTTTAAAATGTATATTATACTAAAAATACAACTTGGACAGAATATCATATAAACATGTACTGTATACAGGTTTTTTTTCGCCCCGTGTTATTTTCGCCCTTTTGAACTTATAAACAATTTTCCCCCATTTTAAATTCGCCCAAGTCATACTTATATTTAAGAAATTATGAGGTGTAATTTGAATTTGCCCCGTTTTAAATTCGCCCAAATGAGGATAGGGCGAAAGGGGCAAAAATAAAACGGGGGTGAAAATTTCCCTGTATACAGTATCTCTCAGTACATCATACTTAAAACAAACATCACATTATTGTAAAATATATGTTTTCATTTATTCTATAAAAACAATTTATATATGGACAATCATCATGAACAGTTGTAAGATTGTACAAAAGAGCGGGGATGCATTTCTATTTACATCTCATATCTAATTATGTACAATACACAAATCACTTGAAATCCACTTTAAACTTTAAATTCTGTCCATTTCATTTTAGATCTAAGTGGGAGATAACTTTAAAATGTATATATATATGTCATCAATGGATTTGGCGCACATCATCACAACGGTTTTAATGCCACTGTCTGATTAACAGAAGTTCCTGGCTTGAATTTTCACTATTTTAACAGATAGAATTTCATCAGCTGGATTTAGGTCCATAGAAAAGACCAGCATACTTTAATCCTGGAGGAATTTCTGCTTTGTTTACTCTGTTATGGGCCTGAAAAATATGAAACATTAATTAGGTTAATTTAAAAAAATGCCAAATATCAAAAAAACAATGCTATAAATACAGTTTTAACTACAGTTGTAACTTTATACAGTGAGTAATGTGTACATCACACAAATATACAATATACAAACTTAGGAGGAAATTATTTAATTTTACACATTTAGAGTGCTCAATTAATTTTTTTTAAAGGTAAAAGAAAATAAATTGTCACTGACTACTAAAATTTTAAAGTACTTATTCTATGAAATAGGGGCACAATGACAATAAGTAACTTTACAAATTAAACATAATTTGGCTATTTAATATCAAAGTAATGATCACAGTTTCAAACACTCATCTTTTCTCTTTTAACTCCAGTTAAATTTAAAAGGAGCCATTGAGGCTGAAATGATTAATCGATAATAAAGATTCTGTGTGAGGATTAAGTACACGTATATCAATATGTATGTAAAAATATTTAAATATCGCAAAAAGAATAAGGCATTTTTTGTTTATACTTATATTTTGTGTTAATTATATACGATAAACCTATTTTAAAATCAACATTTTTCTATTAATAATTCTCACCACTTATATAAAATAATTTTGTTTTACAGCCGATATACCATGTATACAGCTTATTCTTTTAAATCAAATGAAAATTATTCATAAATAATTGTGAAGAAATGGTTTGTTCTTAAAAATTTTATGCCCCCGGATCAATAGATCTGAGGCGTATATTGTTCATGTCCTGTCTGTTTATCTGTTCAGCTGTTTGTCTGTCTGTCTATTGTTAATTTGAACATTCGCCATAACTTTTTAACTCTGAGAGGTATAGACTTGATATTTAGCATGCGCACTCAACTTAAAAAGTTCTTCCAAAAGACACCAACTTGAATGACCTTGTGACCTTGACTGTGACCTACATGCTTAAAATAGTTCTTTCGAACTTTTACCATAACTTTTGAATCATAGGAGATGGAGACTTTATTATAGGTATGCATATTCCACTAATAAGTTCTTTCAAATGACATTGAGATCAATGACCTTATGACCTAGACTGTGACCTATATGCTAAAACAGTTTTTTTTTAACTTTTTTACCGCCGGTCGCACAGTGTTTCACAAACACATCTTGTTCAATACAAAAAAAGACTTCCTGATCAACATGACCAATTCAAATATTTGATACATATTGACATTGAATTGTAGCTCAAATATCAGGATAGATACATATCTGCCTTCTGAAAAAATTATATATATGATATCTGTTTAAAGCCTTAAGTACAATCTAGATTCTACTCGTAAACCAGACACAGGACAGTACTTGATAGGGAACAGCCTAAGACTGCAAAGATAAAATCCGTAACCATGCATACTAATGTTTAAGAGTTGACTTCTAGATTGGTTCAAAAGTTGAAATACATGTTCTACGTTTGAGTGGACTTGGTTATCAGTCGGTCATGTTATATATGTGCATTATCACATTGTTGTAAGCATGAAGCTCTCCTGCTCGTGGCTGCTTGAACAAAAAATTTCCTAATCTTTATCTTGATGCCTCAATCTTTATTGTGACGTCATATGACATTGTAGGTGAACATGGGTTTCTTTCCATCCCAATTGAAATGAACAATTTACATTCATTCAGCAGTGTTTCTTACACTGCGACTGGGTATCATGATCAAAGTAAAATATCTTACTTTTATTTGCAAATGGTCAATATTTTAATGAGCTACAAAATATTAATGATCGAGCTACAAAATATTCTTTCTCATTTGACCACGGTCAGAAGGGGAGAAGGTTGTACATTTTGGCCGTGGTTACAACAATGGATTATGTATAATTTGACTTGATAAATTGTGGATTAACTACAGAATACTGCATCTGCAGATTCTAAATTTAAAAAAAATCATTTATTTTTATTCAATTGTAAAAATTGACCTTTAAAATCACATGGGTTTAACATGTTGAAATATAACATTTTTGAAGAAGTTTTCCCGTTATATCACAAATATAATATTTTTATCCATATGCCCTGAAATACTGCCGAATCACGCCGGATACAGTTATGTTCCCCGGAAACAATTATGTTGCCCTCCCGAACACAGTTATGTTCCCTCGCGTGCAATCACTCTGCATATTAATTACGTCGGGTTCGAAATTCACAGAGGCAGTTGTCAAGCAAACTTAAACAGTTCCGCGAAAGTTAAAAAGTCGAGGCAACATCTGCGATTTGTTTATTTGAATTCAGAGGAATTAAATAATTCAATTGAGAAGAAAAATTCTTTATCATGTTTATATACAACAAAAGTTATCAACACAAGTGTCAGCATACTGAAAACATTCTGGCAGAAAACAGGACGGAATATTTCGGAATTTTACTCAACGTACATAGTGTTCAATAAATATGTTCGATGATCGATTTGGGTTCAATGCTTAAAAATGTTATATACCATATATTACATGGCTTAATTCTCGGGCAGCAATACCAGAATATTTGCCCCTCGGTGACAGTAAAGCCCTGGAGTGTTATGTCGCCCTCTGCCTGCGGCATCGGGCGACATAACACTCCAGGGCTTTCCTGTCACATCGGGGCAAATATTCTGGTATGCTGCCCTCGAAGCCATGTAATATATGTATAATGCCTTAATCGCTCAGAATTTTGAGTTTTTAATTTTTTGTAACACTAAATCTGTTTCACATAATCTTTACCAGTTTACCATTTTCATATAATCTTATTTTTAAAAAAACATTGTTTACATACCCTTTGAGTGGTTGTTGTGACTGATTGATGATCTATTGGTTCATTGGATTACGACTTTTCCATTTAGGCTAAAGCATAATATTTTCGCTAAAATATTCACAGGACACGCATTTTCATCTTGATTTGACATAAACTTCATCATGTTCATTGTCCATCACGTTTCCATGCTTATACGTTGCACACACTAGGGCTATTCCACCTACTGAAATCGCATCACAAAAAGGATAAATCATCGCAGTTTAACTGCAATCAATATCAAATAACTATGTTACGATAACTTCGCAAGATGAAGATTTACTTCCAACTTCCATTATGTCGCCATTTTGTTTCTTTACGATTGCAATACGACAAAACGAAATTCATTAAAAATCGCTAATTTTTTCGGTAAAAAGTGAAAACAGATAAAAGAAAGTAATTTAATACAAACTACAAATAAAAATTACCACAAAAATTATTTTTAATGGCTTAAAATAGCGATGCTGTTTTTGAATTATCCACTTCCGGCAGGATAATCCTACTTCCGGTAGCATTACTAGCATTGACCTAGTTTCAAACCAGCATCAGGATAAGGATCAAACCAGGATCAGGATAAGGATAACTAGCATCAAAATCAGCAAGCAAAGGAAGCATCAAAATCAGCAAGCATAGGAAGCACCAAAATCAGCATTGATGCTGTAACAAAATTATTTCCCTGCACTGTACACTGCAAGTCTCTTAGAGATGTATGTACAATATTTTAAACATGATAAAAAATGGAAATTAGATCATTGAAATCTGTGTCAATCTGTTAATAAAGGATACTTCATTTTCTTGCACCCTAACCAATTTATGATTATCGAACAATATTTAATGGGCATATCATGCTGTAGCGAGGCACTTTATTAGACAATAGTGAATACCTCTTACTAGATCCATAAAATATTTCTGAATTGGCACCTACTCTGAAAAACCCTGCGGGGGTATTTGTCCCTATTGGACAGTTCTAGTTTAATAAAATGACAATCATGGCAGCGGTTTACATGTAAAATATTCATTTTTTACAAAAAAAATACAGTGATTAGAAACAAAGTTTACAGAATTCAACATATTCTAAATGATATTGAGATTTACTATAGAATTTATAAGTGTGTGTGTGTACCAGGAATATATAACACAAATTCTTTTTTTTAACTAGGTAAATGTCTGTACTATTATCGCTCATCGCAATGGTGCGTGATAACTAGTGCTGGGTATCGCGACTGAAAATTCGTATCGCGATATATTGCAATATTATATTTTGTATTGCAATATATCACAATATAAAACTTTAAATAAATTTTGCTTTTTGTCCATGTCAAATGAAAACACAAACTCAAATTACATGTATTCTCGAGTTGTTATTGCATCTGCCTGTTCTTGTTGGTCGGCGCAAGTGGCAAGCTAAGTTTTTTGTGGCACAACTTGACAAATAAAATTGTAATATTCAGATTCGGCTTCAACATGAATGGGTTTTATTTAACAGTTGTCGTTTTTTCGTTTCTGAGAGAGATATGTCTCTCGTTTCTGATCACACTTCACATCGCTTGCCCAAAGTTGCCGCCATATTTTACCTTGAAAAGGGCAAATAACTCTTTCTATAACAATTTATAGCCGGTATTCACAAAAAAATACCGCGAAACGTATTGTGAAGAAAAAATCGGGATACACCGGTTAACCGGGAATATCGCACAGCACTAGTGATAACCGATTTTCTTACGTGTCACGCAGATACGTAAATAGCGGCCAATTCAAACATTAATAAGTAAAGCATGACATCAGTTAATCTAAAAAAAACCCACCAGTGTTGTAAAATAAATTACTTGTGACGCGTTGTATCCTCCCTAAATTTCAACAATGGTACCCTACACCCATACTTAAAAAGGGGGAGGGGGTGGGAAAAATGAAAGTCGCAATAAAATTCGTGACATTTGATTTATCCCACTCACAATTTTGCAGGGTATAAAAACCTGATTTGTTAAGACAAATTTACCACCCGAAAGCAGCTAATTATCAGGAAGTGACAATGGATGATTTCTCTGATTTTTTGTAAGTAAAAATAGTGTTTTTAAATGCTTTTATTAATTAATTTCAGAAAAACAATTCAAGAGTTCCAGCATTTAGATCATAATTTTTAACATGTAAACTTTTAAAATAAAATAGCCTGTAAGAATTATCACATACTATACAGTTTTAAATTTAGATATCTTTAAATATATTCAGTTTTGCTCTTCAAAAATAACTTGATGATAAAATCAACTCGTACAAGGTATTTGTTATGCAAAAGGGGAAAAAAAAACTCGGCTGCTGTGTGTGTGTGTGTGTGTGTGTGTGTGTGTAAGGGTGAGGGAAGGTTTGTGTGTGTGTGTGTTGGTCTTGCAAATGCACGTCTTAAAGAGGTAGATTCACGTACTCCATAAAATGGCCCTGTCAATAGACTAATAAACCGGCCAAGTCCTTACGTCCTATTCCGATCATCAACATAAAGCAGAGACTTAGTGCTTTCATTTCCTATAAAAAAAATTTTCCTCTGAGAGTCCAAGTTTGGAAACTCAGGCGTTGTGAAACTGCAATTTCTTGATTTTTGAAGAAAATGGGTGAAATTGAGCATCTTCAACTTTTGATATAAATATGAGCCCATCCTGCGATCCAAACATTCTTTCATGGATTAGAATCTTCTTAAACAGTTCTTTCATTATATAATTCAACATTTTAGATCAGAGGTTGGGGGCTATGCAAAATATTAAAAAAAAACAGCTTAAACGTTTGGTCAGTTTTAACGAATTTTTTTAAAATTTGAGGAAAATGACGAAATTCATGACGTCATAATACATAGACAACAGAAAAAATTACGTCATTTTTATTTGATATGAAGTCACTAAGGGTCCAAGTGAAATCATAGACCTAAAACGAAGGGACCGCCGACTCCTATGACGTCACAATAGATATCACTATACGATCTCCCGATTGCAGCGCCCTCACCGGGATGCATAGAAAACATCCGGCATTACAAAAATAACGTTATTTACATCAACACTGTCGAGATATTATAGCATTGAATGAATTAAACTTTTGCCGAATGTACCAAATTCTTTTTAATAATACACTAAAGAGTTCCTTGAGCAGCTTTTGAGGTATTTATCTTGTTTTTATTGTGTAAAAAAGCTATACAACTTGAGTATTTAACATGACAGATGATCACGTACCATGATCACAAAGAAGCTGTTAAAATGCATGCGAGGTTGCTCAAGATGCTGCTCGATGAAAAAAGTTCATATATAAGAAACAGATAGGCCTATTAATACGTGGATTTTTTAAAGAGCAATCAAAGATCTTATGATTAATAGCAGTGTTTGACAACGCTGATAGTTCGCAACAGACCCCTCATGTGGCACCCTATAATGACTATGGTACAGTAACACGAGTAAGGAGGTAGAAATTTATAATCAATACGAGTATTCTTTGACAAGCCTATAGCCCCCCCCCCCATTTTTTTCGCAAAGATATGATGTAGGCATTGATCATTGGGGCGTGGGTTTAGCCCCCCCCCCTCCCCAATTTCGACAGGCACGTTATAGTTTAAGCCAACAAATGGATAAGTGCCAAAGTGTTAGTGTTTTGATAAAAATTTGGTACTAAAAGAAGTTCGATCCTAACAACAACACCCCACCCCCCGACAGGAGTTTCGAGTTTGTACGAAATTGACACATTTTCCCTTTTTTTTTTGCCTGACAATTTTTTTATGGGTTTGAAATTTAGCATAGGACTAAAAGGTAGTTCAATATTTATGCGCACAAACTTGATATGCATCTTCTAAAAAAATGAATAAAGAATAGTTGATCCCATTTAAATATGATTCTTTTAATAAAAAAAAAGAACATTTTCCTTTACTACATAACAAGGTATAGGCAGTATAATTTCATAAAAAGACAAAAAAAAACAAAAAAACAAGAGGCCCAAGGGCCTTGAATCGCTCTTCTGATAAATTGTACATCCTATCACTTGTATTCGAAGCCTCTAACCCTAAGTATCCTAAGACCAAAGTTGCATCACCTGACAAAGTTTGAAGATTCTTAGCCAATTAGGACTACGTCTTGGTCTACATTCTTGGAAAACCCAAAATGCATCAACTGACAAAGTTTGATTATTCTAAGCCAATAAATACCTAAGATACTTAAATATAGCCATAAAATGTCGAAAGTAGGTCACTGTGACCTACTTTTTGGTCGACATTCTCCCAAAACCCAAGATGCATCAACTGACAAAGTTTGATGATTCTAAGCCAATAAGTACCGGAGATTCTTAAATATAGCCATAAAATGTCAAAAGTAGGTCACCGTGACCTACATTTTAGTCAACATTTTTCAGAGTCCAAAGATGCATCTGCTGACTAAGTTTGATAATTCTAAGCCAATAAATACCTGAGATATTCAAAAGTAGGTCATCATGACCTACTTTTTGGTCGACATTCTCTGAAAACCCAAGATGCATCAACTGACAAAGTATGATGATTCAAAACCGATAAGTACTGGAGATACTTAAATATAGCCATAAAATGTCGAAAGTAGGTCACAGTGACCTAATTTTTGGTCGTCACTCTCCGAAAACCCAAGATGCATCAACTCACAAAGTTTGATGATTCAAAGCCAATAAATACCTAAGATACATAAATATAGCCATAAAATGTAAAAAGTAGGTCACCGTGACCTACATTTTGGTCGACATTCTCCGAAAACCCAAGATGCATCAACGGACAAAGTTTGATGATTCTAAGCCAATAAGTACCGGAGATAGTTAAATATAGCCATAAAATGTCGAAAGTAGGTCACCGTGACCTAATTTTTGGTCGTCACTCTCTGAAAACCCAAGATGCATCAACTCACAAAGTTTGATGATTCTAAGCCAATAAATACCTAAGATACTTAAATATAGCCATAAAATGTCGAAAGTAGGTCACCTTGACCTACATTTTGTTCGACATTTTTCAGAGTCCCAAGATGCATCTCCTGACCAAGTTTGATGATTTTAGGTCTGAAGGTAATCAAATTATGCCTTTTAAACAATTTGAAAACATATGCCTGCAAAATCCTAAAAGTAGGTCACAGTGACCTACTTTTTCAAGATTATGTTTTAAGGTCCCAAGATGCAGCAACTTACAAGATTTGATGATTCTAACCCTTTCAGTGCCTGAAATAATGGGATTAAATGTTTTAAAAAGGATAAGTCATAAAGATCAAAAAGTAGGTCACGGTGACCTACTTTTAAGTTGACGTTGTTTAAGGACCCAAGATGCATCAACTGACTAAGTTTGGTGATCATAGGCCTTAAAGTGTCCAAAATATGCCTTCAAATCAATTTGAAAACAAATGCCTGCAAAATTAAAAAAGTAGGTCACCGTGACCTACTTTTGAGTTAACATGATGTGAAGTCCTAAGGTGCATCAACTTACAAGATTTGATGATCCTAGTCCTTATAGTAAGCAAAATATAAACATTTTTATTAATTGTAAATTTAGGTCAACTTTAAAGTGACCTTGAGACCACGCCCTTTGCCCTGGGGTCATGCCTTGAACAATTTTTAATCTTCAACATATCCTGATCCTTGTATGTAAGTTTGGTGAAAATCTGCCTGGTGGTTCTGGAGAAGAAGATTTTTTAGCAACTAGTACTTTTGGTTTTGTTTTCCTGATTATCTCCCCTTGTTTTAGGGTCCCAACCCTTATTTTAGTATAAATGGTAGCCCTTGGGCCAAGGATACCCTGTGACAAATTTGGTACTGATTGGCCAAAGGGTTCTTGAGTTATGGCCCATATTCTAAAAAGTTAACGCACACCGCACACCGCACAAATGGCCATAGCATTAGCTCTTTGAGCCTTTGGCTCAGAAGAGCTAAAAAGAATTAAGATTTACAAGTGCCTGTGTGTTTTGAGCTACAGTAAGTTAATAAGTTATTAAAACTTCTATTTAGGCAGTGGGTTAAAGATCAAACAGTTTAATCATATTGGCAGTAGAACTTGTGTATATAAAATAATTACTTACTAGTGTTTGTTCTTCAAGGCTGCTGATAAGATTGAACATGATGCTCAGAGATTATTATTTTGTACTTTGCAGTTGTGATTGATTACATTGAAAATAATCATTTTAAAAAGACAGTGCTCACTTATACAAACTCACTATAGAAAAGGATGACTTTTTAAACTGTAAAATCACCTTCAAAAATTTCAAGAAGTAACTCTCATATACAATTTTAAACCATGCACAATTAATGTTAATTATCAGTGCTTTTCACTGCTTTAATTTGAATAACCTTTTTAATAAATAAAAAAGTGGAAAAGTCTAAAATATAACAATGATTTTAATAATATTTCATTACAGTCATATTAAATTATTTAATATTTATATTGATGCAGTTTGTCTTTTGAGTTATGATATACAAAAGTTAATAATAATCACAATCTGGATATACACAGTATATTTGAAAAAAATTGAGTTTTAAACATGATAATTTAATCATTGAAATCCAGTCATGTGCAACTCATCCGTGCATACATGGGACACACCACTTGGCACTTCCTGTGCAGGTTTGTAACCAATCATTGTTCTTTCACATTTGACTTATCATACCAGATGGTACATGACATGGTACATGTTCTCAAACAGTTTCCATAGAGTTTGGTGTGCAAGGCAGATCCCTATTTTCATTTGAAAAGTGGACAGGCTATCTACAAATCCTGTAGGGAAAAATAAAATAAAAAATCTCTTAGAAAATCCTTTGGTCACTGACAATGCTGTAATCCTGAATTAACACGATTAAATAAATCTTTTAAGAGTTATAACTTACTTTTTAAAAATACATAATTATGTAGATCATTAACGGCCAACGGGAACATCTAAATTTATTAAGTTGTTGAACGGTACTTCACGATGTATTTATTATTTATCAGTTTATATCAATTCAGCATAGATATGAAATTGGTCGTTGTTTTAAAAATATTAGTAGAAAATTGTTTCCTTATTTTGTAAATTAAATAAGAACATAAATTATGTACTACCGTAAAATATAATCGACAGCATTCAAGAGATGTCACGTCATAGCCAGCTGATGTCTGCAATTTAAACGTTTCCATCGCCTCCACAGCGTAAAGTTATAAGTTCCGAAGTAGTCAATCGAGATCATTTCGTCATGGAAAGCTTAGATAAGTGATTGATTTTTCTAATTTGTTGTTATTTC
>NW_026930698.1:0-42756 GCF_032062105.1 Saccostrea cuccullata | reverse complement strand
TATTCTGCAGTTTGTGAAGGACAGAACGAATGCCCACTTATTGATCAATGAACTTTTAGAAAATAACTGGATTGATCGAAACACACGTGCAATTTTTGTTGAGTTTACAATATACAATTCAAATGTCAACCTTTTTGCATATGTTGTGTACTTAGTGGAGTTTCCTGAAGTAGGAAGTTCCTTTATATGGACTGATACACAGGCCTTCAAGCCGATCTTAAGTTTATCATCTTTGGGGTTCACTCTTGTCCTTTTCTACCTGATTGTTTTCTTTTATTATATCATCCTGCTCTTTAAAATACTTTTGCAATGTAGGAAGGTAGGCTGTTTAGCTTTTGTCAAACAACCATGGAATTGTGTGGACTGTTTGTGTACCATTCTCGCATATTCTTCTCTATTAACGTTTATATTGAGGATGAAATACACGAATACGGCAATGGATATGTTTTATGACGACAAATTGACTGGCGCCAATCGCTTCATTGACTATGGACATATTGTGCTTTGGGATCACGCATTCAACGTCCTTTTTGCGACTCTTCTGTTTATATCAACAATACAGGTCCTGAGAATTCTAGGATACAATAAAAGATTTACTGAGGTCATATCGGTAATATCAAATGTTGGAAAGGATTTATTGGCCTTTGGTGCACTTCTGTTGATTTTGTTTGTTTCATTTGTCATTTATGCCTATCTTCTTTTCGGCTCAAAATTGGAAAGCTATAGATCTATGTATAATACATGTGCTAGTTTAGCCAATACTTTAATCGGTAAAAATAAGGTAGACCCTCTGATTATGGCAGCACCATTATCAGCTCAATTCTTTTACGTAGGTTACGTATTGTGTATTATTATGTTCATGTTGACTATCTTTATGGCAATCCTGAACACCAGTATTTCGGCAGTGAGAGCAGAAAGTGTTTCATCAGCTACAAAAATAGGAATGTTAGACATCGTCAAGAAATTTGTCAGAAATACCTTTCACATTTTCTTCAAACGAAAAAAGAGCACAGAAATGCGTACGTTCTCCTTATATTTTAAACAAGAATATGCGTGAACAATATACGTATTAAATTCATTTTTGACATTTAAAGCAAAAAAAACCCCATTATTGTATTCGTGCTAAGTTTCTAACTAAGTTCATGGTTTTAATAATTTGTCAATGGAAGTCTGCATTACTGGGATATGATATAAACTAATTTACACGAGAAATCCATCATGAAATATAATACGAAAGTATTTTAAACAATAGAGAGCAATGATAATATATTCATTTGTTTTAAAAGGGAAAGACCAAAAGCAAATCGGTGAGGATATAAATGCTGCAATTGTGACGGGACTTGTTCGTGACATCGTTAATGCATATGGAACTAAGGAAGCTAAGGTATACATCCATTTATTAAAAATACTGTCTAATTACTTATTTATTATAATGTATAATGAGAATACGAGAACATAGTTGATTTCAATGATAACACAATAAGAACTTCGTAACATTAACAGTCTGTAGACAGAAAATACTACGCCGAAGAAGGTCGACGGTCTTTGTTGATACCTACCAGTCCGACCACCTCTTTGGAAATAAAAAAGCAGAGCAACGATGCGGACAAATGTAATCGAAAGAAAATTGCAGACGAAAAGGGCGACCCCGCGAGACACTTCTCGTCCAAATTTTGAATCGAGAATGTCGTATTTCCTGGCGTCAGATGTGGACATGTCAATACCAGTCTGCGATACAGAAAAAAGAAATCGAACTCTGAAGAGAAAGAAACGATTATTTGTTCTTTTGAGTGTATAAGCTTGTACATTTGTCTTTGTATTCTTCATTTTTGCAGTGAAAGTTAATTCATGCAGTTGCAAAACTTCACAGGACGCATAGGCAGTGTCTAAGTGAATTGTTACTTTGTAAACTTTTTTTATTATAGATAGTTTTTTAAGATTTAATGTCAACATTTATTTTTTTTCTACTTCGAAGAAATTGACAACATCAATTACATGTATATGATTGTTTGAACGAATTTAAACAACGTTTTCTCCAACAAGTCATCATTAAGCTTTTTTTTTTCATTTTGTTGCTCATTTGTTGAAAACATTAATCAATAGCATGTACACTAACATTTTCTTATTAGATATGTTTGATTTTTTTGAGCTAGATTAATAAAAATGGATAAAATCCCTTAACAAATTTAAATTCTGCATCCCAAATATTATTAAAAAATCCAAAAATATTGTAGTTTATTTTTTGCACGTTTTCTTAAAAATAGATGTTGTATAGTTAAATGAGATGTTATCGGAATTTTATTTAATCTCCACACTGCAGGCCCTTTAGCTATCATTCTGTCCGTAGCCTACTTTTGTTCATCCAATCTTAGTGTTTTGGAATACATTTAATTTAGTTATCTTATTTGTCCTAATTTCTATATCAAAACATTTCTGTTTAAAATTCAGAAATCTATAAAAACCTTTCATCCACAGATTTTTTGTGAGTTTAATCTTTCATTGCCTAATCTTCTACAGCAGACTTTTAAACAAATATGTATTGAATAATTTATTGAGGATTGATATTATATTGATTGTACTACAGATAAATCTTTTATTTATAAATGAAAAAAGAGATCTTAAGCTTGTCTTTATTTTCAACACGTTAGGTACACTTGTAACATGCTGTGGTTACTCATACATGTAGATACTAATTACATGTCTCTTAGATTGGCATCATTGCTTTGATCTACCGATTAAAGAATATATAATTTATGGAAGACGTTCACAGTCTGCATAAGACAGTTATTTTCAATTCGTATTACACATAGTTCAAAAATATAATCAGTCATGAAAGGGTTTTCTAATATCTTTAAGCGATTTTGAAGTAATTTGAAATCACATCATCATCGTCAAAAATAAATATATAAATAAATAAATAAAAATAAAATTAAAAAAAACAACAAACAGTTCTGTCATAGTTGAGATAATGGATATATTTTCATGATTGTAAAGGTCAACAAGGTTCATTGTTTACCACCACATAAACTGCCGAAGAAGAAGTTTCACTGAATTATAGTTTCTAAAAGAAATTTTCTTCAATTCTGTTGAATCATGGCCACCAGGGTTTTTGGGCCAAACATATATCCTGTTGTATTTCTCCAAAATTATGAATGCGGTGAATTAAGGAAGCTGGGATGTCAACAAATTTGACTTAATATTTTAGATATCATGATATCTTCAGCTATTAATTATTATTTGGCGATAAAAAATTCCATACCATTTTATTTTAAAATTGTGTCATTTTTAGCTCACCTGAGCCGAAGGCTCAAGTGAGCTTTTCTGATCACATTTTGTCTGTAGTCCGTCCGTCCGTCCGTCTGTCTGTCTGTAAACTTTTCACATTTTCGACTTCTTCTCGAGAACCGCTGGGCCAATTTCAACCAAACTTGCTACAAAGCATCCTTGGGTGAAAGGAATTCAAGTTTGTTCAAATGAAGGGCCACGCCCTCATTCAAGGGGAGATAATTTGGAATTAATAAAAATTTGGTGGCATGTTTTAAAAATCTTCTCAAGAACCACTGTGCCAGAAAAGATGACACTTATGGGAAAACATCCTCAGGTAGTGTAAATTTAAATTTGTTAAAATCATGACCCCCGGGGGTAGGGCGGCGCCACAATGGCCGACCAAAGTTTGACCAAGAAATATATAGGAAAATTCTTTAAAAATCTTCTCAAAAATTGCAGAGCTATAATTGATCATATTTTTATGGAAGCATCCTCAAGTAGTATAGATTCAATTTTGTAAAAATCATGCCCCCCCCCCCCCGGGGTAGGGGCGGGGCCAAAATGGCCGACCAAAGTTTTATATAGAAATATACAGGAAAATTCTTTAAAAATCTTCTCGAAAACCACTTTGCCAGGGAAGATAAAACTCATAAAGAAGCATCCTCAGGTAGTGTAGATTCATGTTTGTTCAAATCATGACCCCCAAGGGTAGGGCGGGGCCAAAATGGTCGACCTAAGTTTTAAATAGAAATATATAGAAACAATCTTTAAAAATCTTCTTCTCAAGAATAGCAAAGCCATGATTGGTCATGGGACTACTTTTGGATTCAAACTTTTTAATAATGAACCAATTTCTACTTTTTCATAGCCACAGAGCTCAGGTGAGCGATGTGGCCCATGGGCATCTTGTTATATATCTTTATATGGAGCACTTCTACTAAAGGTGATCAATATAATCTGAAAATGGCCACAATTACCCAGCCCTCTTAATGCCTTTGTAAGTACATAAGGACCACTTTCAGAAAAAAATAACTTAAAACAAAGCGTTTCAACTGTATGGAAATATAGGTTTTTGAAAATCATGATCCGTTGAGGTTCAAGGTCCCGAAAACACTATTTTATGTATCATTAGATGCATGCATTCTGAAATAAGGTAAATTCTTTTGTGAACCAGAACTTATAAGCAAAAGTTTTGAATTCTATATGCGAAATAGGTAATCAACCGGATATTCAGATAATTTGTCAACGTATTATCAATACGTACTTAATTCATTCATATGACGACTTTAAATTCATCTTAGTGAACTCGTAACAAAGGAAAACCAGAGTTTGTCATATATGTTTAATATTTTAATGCTTTACGAACCGTAGACGATAATTGTATTAAAATGTATGACAAAGGAAAAGATCTTAGATTTTCCACCGATGAAATTCCTCCTCTGTGCAGTAAATTAAATACTAGTACTCCCATTTCACCGCCATATGTTGTTTATATTTCCAAACTAATTCGCTACATAAGGTCATGCGTAAATACGATCAATTTTTAATTAAAACAGATAGGAATTAAGTTGATGTTATGAGGATTTCAATAACCTCGTTGAAAATCAGCATGACGTGAATTCTGTGGTTGTTTTAATGACCTTGTTAGCAAATGCAACCTTACACTGGATGGTAATTTGATAAGGTCGGATTTATCCATCTACTTGATCATTTATATAGGGTTCACGGCAGATGTGGAACGTTACAAACGGGTCAACAAAGAAGATTATATTTCCAGAGGTCCATATTTTATGTTCTTTTTGAAAAATAAAAGTTTTTTTTAAATCGATCGATATTCGTTATCCTTACTTAATTCGTAAAAAAATCGTAAGTTTTAATATCATTTCATGTAAAAAAATTATTTAAATGTACAAAATATTCTTTTTTCCAACAATGAACAAACCTAGTATTTTACTCAATCTGATTATTTTTGTTACATTTTAGAAAGGATATACATGTATTAAATTATTTCTTTTTAAAAGATAACCAATGCTGAATATCACTCAATAGTAAATTAAAAAAAAACTGCAACAACTCAAAAAACAAACAAACAAACGAAGAAAAGAAACAGACAAACAAACTTCCATGACATAACCTTATGACCGTGGGTACATCGAAATTGTTATAATAAATACCGGAACATGATATGATGACAGTCCTTCTTCTGTAAGTACAATTAAATGTCCTCAAGATAATTTTGTTTTTTTAAATAATAATATGCTATCTGAAGCAATTATATTTTCATGTCTCATACTATTAATCGGTACTTTAATCGTAGAAATGCTGAAACATGGCTTGCATTTTATTACACATAAATGTAGATGGCTTTAGAAATTGTTGTGAATCAGTAATCGACCAACTGCACAGAGGGGAAAGTTTAGTACAGTATTGTTTTTACCCTTCTGCTTGTTATTATCGTAATTATAAATAAGAATGTCATTATACAAGGGGTGTTGGTGTATGAAGTACACTGAAATTTAGATAGCATTTAGGTTTTTGTGCAGTGTGGTGATAAATTGATCTGAAATTTCACGCATTCTACGTGTATAACTTGTGGCAAAGTGACTGATCTTGTGGTTTTTCAACACATCAACTTAAATTTCCCCTGTTTATCTAATATTTCTCCTACTTGAAGGGTTTTCAAGTCATTTATACTAAAATTATATCGAATTCAAGATTGATAATGGAACAATCTTTATTTGGAACCCTTTGGCATAATGCCAGTTCATTTTGTGACATTTCATGGGTACAACTTCATGCGACTTTTTACAAATGACAATGAATATCATAAATTATTTTGTGTCAGTGCTGGAACATTATAAAAGGAATTTATATAAAACTTTTATTATCATATACATAATACGATCGAAATCATTGAAAAGAAATTCAAAACAAAACAATTATATCCATAATTGATTGCATTTTATTAAAAATTCATAAGAAAAACGGAATGAGAGCAAACTGTGCAAGAAACTGTTCTAAAAGAGACCCGTAGAATTACTCCATTTGTAATATACCTAAGGTATAATGATCCATTGATTTCTTGGGAGGTACTTAATCGACATTTTCTAAATTGTCGTAAAACCTCTACCACTGCACTTTGAGAAAATGAAAAGGGCTTTGAAAGCATGGTAAAGAGGACAATGTGGATAACATATTCCTGGACAGTGTTAGTCTGGTTTTTTATTCAATCGTCAGCTAGTGGTGAGTACATTTAATCTCTCTTTATATCTCTCTCTTTCTTTCTCTCTTCCTCTCTCTCTCTTTCTGATCATCTATGGTGGGAAAAATATCAACAAATTCTTTTCGGAAGAAGAAAGAAGTCTTTGAAAAAAAAATACAATGGGTGAGTAATTTAATTATATATCTGATTATTCAAAGAATTGCAGTTTTAATTAGAAAAGAAATTTAAACATAAAACTATTGCAAAAGCAAATGATATTCTTCTATTTCCAAGTATGTTCTCTTTATACAGGTACATGTACCTTTCATTTTATACCAAAATAGGCGATAAAAACATTAAATAAAATTTTTCATATGAGTGTTTAAAATGAACAATTCCAGTCAGGAAAAGAAAAAAATTTGCAGAGAATATACATTTCATTTATATCATATATATGCAAGATTTACGATGAAGTACCGAATAGTGATTCGAGATGTATATTGTTTGACATAATGTACTGTTGCTGGTTTAATGAGATATTTAATGACCCTCTGGAATAAAGAAAAGGCATGAGGGGCCATAAAACTTGAACGAGCTCACTTTGATCTCAGTCTCACTTTTTCCAAAGGAAATAATCGTAGAAAGGTGAGACCGGGATCAAGCATGAGCTCTTCAAAGTTTTACGCCCCCAAGCAAGGTGTCATTTTTAACGTCACTAATGAACCATGTATAATGTTCCTCAGAAAAATTTCCCTTACGTGAAAAATCAACATCCTTTCGTGAAAAAGGCATCGTTGTATTTAGAAGGTTTTTTTGCATTATACTTTGGACTTTTAAAAAATGGTAACTTCTAGCTGAAAAAAATTGAAAGAATATTTTCTTAGATTCCTCACTGACAGCTTCGTATCTTCTGAACCCTTCTCATTTTTTTTTAATGAAAGAACTTAAAATTAAAAATTGTCCTAAATTAATACTGTATTCAAATACTATCATACAAACTTAACAAATAAATTGTATGACTAGATGAATTTTGCAATTGAGAAAATTTCAAGCGTAAGTGTGCTTTATATTTCATAAAAAATAAAATTCTAACCCCAGGTGATATATTCATGTCCCGATTTTATATCAAACATAAGTATATGAGGGAGCTTTTATGTAAATTTCGCTAATGTTAATATCCTTGTAGTAATTAACATTCATGTCCAGTTTTCTTAATCAATTCGATATTTTCGACATCGCAATGTAAACAATGTTGATAGGATATCGTGTATACATCGTGTACATTGTTATTGTTTCTACATAACAACATTGTCAACGTCGACATCGCAATGTTAACAATGTTGATACGACATCGTGTTTACATCGTCTTCATTGTTATTGTTTCTACATGACGACATCATCTACATCGCAATGTTGACAACGTTGAAATGATATCGCGTTTACATCGCCTACATTGCTATTGTCTATACATAACGACAACGTCGACATTGCAGTGTTGACAATGTTGATACGATATCGTCTACACTGTTATTATTTCTACATATTTTCATTTCCCTGTTTTTTCCTACTAAGCCAACTGTGAAATTAATTTGAAAACCATTTTCGTGTATACTCACGCGTAGAAATATACACGGGGAAACGTGCGTTAACAGGACGTCGAAATAAAACTGCAGCGATGTTAGTTAAAATACAATGATATATATATAGGGCAGCAAGGAATTCAAATATTGAGTATATTTAAGTTGCTTCTAAACATGTAAAATGTAAATATAAGGAATGTTTTTAGTTTAGTGTGAGTTATTGGTGTGTGAATCACAAAAAAATTGCACGTAGGCATATTTTTCATGAAGCGCTAGCATTGCGATGTCGACAATGTGAACGATGTAAACAAGATTTGAAAATAGGCAATGTTGACACGATGTCGACTAGATATCCATTAACATTGCGATGTCGACGATGTGAACGATGTAAACAGGATAAAAAGAAGGCAATGTTGACGAGTCGACTCGATATTGACTAATATTGCGATGTCGACAATGTGAACGATGTAAACAAGAAAAAAAAGAAGGGCAATGTTGACACGATGTTGACTCGATATCGACCAAAATTGCAATGTCGACGATGTGAACGATGTAACGATATAAACAAGAAAAATTAGAAGGGACATATTGACACGATGTCGACACGATATCGACCAACATTGCGATGTCGACGATGTGAACGATGTAAACAAGATGTTGAAAAAGACAATGTTGACACGATGTCGACTCGATATCGACCGACATTGCAATGTCGACGATGTGAACGAAAAAGAAGGCAATGTTGACACGATGTCGACTCGATGTCGACCAACATTGCGATGTCGTCGATGTAAACAAGAAAAATAAGAAGAGCAATGTTGACACGATGTCGACTCGATATCGACCAGTATTGCGATGTCGACGATGTGAACAATGTAAACAATAGAAAGGGGGAAAGAAATGTTAAGAAGATGCTGACGTTATATTGTTAAGCAATGTAATATATAGAGATAAACAAAGGAATTATTGTCATGTTGAATATGTTATGATATTAGGAGGACTGGTATGTTTACAGCGATGTCGACAATATCGAAAAAACATCGTGCACTGGACATACCTCCACAACAAAGAAAAATTTAAGTTACTCAATTCAGTTACTTAAGTATTATGCGAACAAAATAAATTTATGAAAAAGTATAACAAATTTTAAAGATATATCAAAGCATCAACATTGTATATGTACAACATAAAAAAAATCATGGCTTGCTTTTAGTTACTATTATATAAAATACAATATTTTATACAGTAAAACCAAATTAGTGACTACTGACATTCAGGGACTCAATTAAGTTACTACAGTATATTATAAAAAAATAAATCTATGAAAAAGCATAACAATTTTTACAGATATGTCAAAACATCAACACTGCATCTGTATGTAAAACATAAATACAAACATGGCCAGGTGCTTTAGCTACCATTATATAAATATTTTATACATGAAAACCAAATTAGTGACTATTGGTATTTAGAATCAAGGTATCACATCGACTATCAAAAGATCAATATAAATGAAAAACAGAAATTTACTTTCATAATCTTAGAATCAGATTCTTGGGGCATTGATAAAATATAACCTCTGAATTCTACTGTATTCTAATGTTTGAACAGCTTAAGAGCTGTTAATAATTGATTTTAAAATGTGTTTGTGAAACACTGATGCCCCGAAATGACAGCTTATTGTGTGTGCTGTAGTTTCTCATTTGCAAGTCCAAGGTCAAGGTAAAAAATGTTGGTATCCAAAGAAAGGTTTTGTCACCTTCGAAATAATAAAGCCCTAGTACTTGCTTTTCAAAAGTTCTGTCCAAGGTTAAAATATTTTAAAAGTGAGTCCAACTCGAAGGTCAATGTCAAAAATATTTATACCTGTTGAAAGTCGTGTCAAATGGAATGCAAAAGTGAAAGCTCTAGCATCAACTATTTGAAAGTTGTGGCCAAGAATACAGTTTAAATTTTTTGTTAAAAGTGCTTGAAACTCAAAGGTCCATGTAAGGAGGTCAACAGGTCTGGTCACTAAGAATACATCTGTGAAATGTGAAAGAAGTCGCCCCATCCACTCAAAAGCTTTAGGCCTAGTTTACACTTTTGCAGACAGACAGACCAACAGAGCAAAAACTATATACCCTGAACTGTTGATTACAGGTACATTAAAAAAAAACCAAAACAACTATCAATATTTACATCTGGAAATACACAACTACAGAATTAAAAAGTTCTTTTTCTTGTATTCTCTTGATAGCTGAAACCTCGTTTGACCTACAAGGAATAAAAAAAATAGTTAAAATTTAGCTGAAGTAATATTTTGGTGTTTATAATACATCCCATTCATTGAATAAGCTGTCCTTCTAGGGATGTTGGGAAGAAAATCTTCAACCGAAAAGTTGTTCACTGAATCTTCTGAATATACAAATTACTTACACAATTACATTCCCAAGAACCAACAAAATTTCACTAATCCACAAACATTGACCCCCACGAATTAAATGATTGTGCAGTAATTCTTATCTCCATCAAAAAACCAAGTTCCTGGTCATAACGATGTGAGTTATTATAAAAACGTCTGATATGCTAAATTTCCAAAATCAGATTCTCTCAGATTCAAAGATAAGATGTGATCCACAAATCATTTAAGGATGTACAGGCATAATTTCCAAAAAGAGGTCACATTGTCTATTTTACCCTACTTTTGTTTGATGTTGCTCTCTTTCTTATAATGATAGTACACAACTGGTTAGACAAGGAGACACTACACTGTCATAAAACAAAAGAAGTCCATAGAAAATGGTTCAATATACACTACACTGTCATAAAACAAAAGAAGGCCATAGAAAATGGTTCAATATAATTAGACTTCAGTATTTGCAAGCAAAAAATAACACATCCTTAATATTTTTTTTCAAATGGTATTGATCTTTTTGTTCACTTAAAAAGGGAAGTTAAATGAATTTATAAAAGTTTGACACAATACTAAGAAAGGTTAAAAATAAATAAGTATCTGAGAAAATTAATTACCTCTATAAGGAGTAGTCCCTGGAAATGGCCCAAGCTGGACATTTCTCAGGAGGACGTGTTGTTGTGTCCTCTCTACCATCCCTTACAAATACCAACTGGCGTCTGGCAGATTCGGTCTTCAGGACCTTGTGTCTATATGCCTTGTCCAGTGCCTCTTTTCCCTTGCACAGTCTGGTTGATCCCCAGGAAAATGGGAGCCTGACCCTCTTTGTTGAGTCTTAGTCATCAGTCTTCTCGGGTGAAGTTATGTCCAACTGAAGGCACTCCGTCAAGTTCTGTTTAGATGTTGGGGTCCATGACTCGTCTAGATAAGATGTTCCACGGCCTTCTTTCTTCTTTCCAGTTTCTGAGGGAAAAAGTGCATAGTTAATCATACAGACTTTTTAAAAACATATCTGTACAAGTATCAATGATAATGAACTATGTGACCTTGATTTTGTAGACATACCCATTGACACAAAATATAATAAATTTCAAAGAATATTTAATTCCTCTACAACCCTATATACATGATGAAAGAAGACTGTAAATTAACAAATATCTTTGAAATGTAGGCAAATTAATTTCAAAATAAATCCCAAAAGATCACTTTTTCATATAGGTTTTTCATAAATTAGACTTACTGAACACTTTCTTTTGCTTTGTTTTGACTGCTGTCTGTGAAGATCAGTATTTCCATTCTCCCGTCTCCTTTTCTCCTGTTTGTCATTAGTAATGACATTGGTGAATGCCTCTAAAATATAAACAAGAGGCCCATGGGCCACATCGCTCACCTGAGCACTGTAGCTAGGAAAAAGTTGAAATTGGTTTATTATTGAAAAGTTTAAATCCAAAAGTAGTCCCACGACCAATCATGGATTTGCTATTCTTGAGATGATTTTTGAAGAATTTTCCTATATATTTCTATGCAAAACTTTGGTCGGCCATTTTGGCCCCGCCCTACCCCCGGGGGTCATGATTTGTACAAACTTGAATCTACACTACCTGGGGATGCTTCAATATAAATATGATGAATTATGGCTTAGTCATTCTTGAGAAGAAGATTTTTAAAGAATTTTCCTGTATATTTCTATGTAAAACTTTGGTCGGCCATTTTGGCCCCGCCCTACCCCCGGGGGTCATGATTTGAACAAACTTAAATCTACACTACCCCAGGATGCTTCCACATAAGTTTCAGCTTTCCTGGCACAGTGGTTCTTGAGAAGAAGATTTTTAAAACATGCCACCAAATTTTTATTAATTTCCAATTATCCCCCCTTGAATGAGGGCATGGCCCTTCATTTGAACAAACCTGAATCCCCTTCACCCAAGGATGCTTTGTGGCAAGTTTGGTTGAAATTGGCCCAGCGGTTCTTCAGAAGAAGTCGAAAATGTGAAAAGTTTACAGACAGACAGACAGACGGACGGACACACATTTGGTTATATATTGGGTACATCAAGTCCAAGTCCTATTGGATACTGCTTATTGGATACAAAAAAAGTGTACATACGAGAGAGCATTATTTGGGTAGTAACTGTTCAAATCTTATTGGATATAAATCCCAATGTCCATATTTTATTGGGTTTTTCTTATTATTCTTCATTCATTTTCAAATTTATCATATTTTCATTGCTTGCTGGTAAATTCAGACAAGACTGAAAACCTTTGGGTTTGAACTTAAAATTTTGTCAATTTCTGTGATACCTTTTTATTGTAACCCCTACATTATTCTTAGCAATTAAGATATATATTTAAAAAAAATACCTTATATTGAAATAGATGAATGCCTAAATACAGTAAACTGAGTTCTGCAAACACAACTCAATACATCTCAGATTATGTTCAACCTTTCTTGAATACCATAAACAAGTATTTGAGAAGAAACCTTTTTAAAGTCATGTCCAATATATAATAAGAAAATTGGCAAATGTCCATTGCATATTGGGTGGAATGAAGGTATCCAAGAGGAATTGGACAGGTGTCCAATACCTGCTGGGTTGTATTCTGATGAATGGATTAAAGTTACCCAAGAACAATTGGACATGTTTATATAATCTCTTTGGTGGGATGTAGGACCCAACAGGTATTAGACAACTGTCCAACTTCTCTTGGATATTTACATCCCACCCAAAAGGTAAAGGACACTTGTCCATTTTTTGTTGGGTTTCTTGAATTGCTTTATCACAATACAACCCAACAGGTAATGGACACCTGTCCAACTCTTCTTGGATATCTACATCCCATCCAACAAGTGATGGACACTTGTTCATTTCTTCTTGGGTTTCTTGAATCTCAGTGTCAGAATACAACCCAACAGGTAATGAACACCTGTCCAACTCTTCTTGGATATCTACATCCCACCCAAAAGGTGATGGACACTTGTCCAGTTCTTTTTGGGTTTCTTGAATTGCTTCATCAGAATACAAACCAACAGGTAATGGAACTTGTCCAATTCTTCTTGGGTTTCTTGAATTGCTTCATCAGAAATCAACCCAACAGGTAATGGACACCTGTCCAACTCTTCTTGGGTATCTACCGGTACATTCCACCCAACGGTGATGGATACTTGTTCAATTCTTCTTGGGTTCCTTGAATCGCTTCTCAGAATACAACCCAACAGTTAATGGACACCTGTCCAACTCTTCTTGGACTACACAAAAAGGTTGGGAGAAATTTTGATATCGATGATATTCATTTGTGTATGGACATTCAATCTTCAATGTGTGGACGTCTAGCACAGATATATAACGGGAAAAGATCCCAAGAAGTAGAGAAGACACCACAGAAGTAGCAGTTGACAACGTGGGACTTCTATTAAATAGCATACAGCGATATACTACATGTACATACAGACTTCATAAATTATGAATGTGAGAATTTTTAATTTTAGGTCAGATATTTTTTTCCATTTCGACAGTGCATGTTTTTTCCTAATTATGAGTCATATACTCATTGGCAATTGAAAATTATTATATAGTGAAAGACACTAGGACAAAATGACATGAATATTCATATTAATATGCAAGCATCCTTCGGCTGCGTAGACTTAAGGTTTGGGCTACGGTGTTATTATTTATTATAGACACTTGTCCAATTCTTCTTAGGTTTCTTGAATTACTTCATCAGAATACAACCCAATAGGTAATGGACACCTGTCTAACTTCTCTTGGATACGCTAAAATCTTGAAAATAAGCCGCGGCTTATTTTAAATTTTGGTAAGAAAGTGGGGGCTTATTTTCAAAACCGTCTTATTTTCAAATCTCGGCTAATTATCAAAACAGAAAGTTGGTAAGCATAATAATGATGACATTTTATCAGTAAAGTAAATGGTAATCGATAGATTGAGAAGTACTTGCTCGTTCTAAAAATAGAATATCCAGGTGCAATTCCGCAAGAGTTAAATGAATAGTGATCACGGTACATCCGATCTAACAGGTAATGGATACTTGTCCAATTCTTCTTGGGTTTCTTGAATTGTTTCATTAGAATACAACCCAACAGGTAATGGACACTTGTCCAATTCTTCTTGGGTTTTTTTAATTGTTTCATTACCCAACAGGTAATGGACACCTGTTCAACTCCTATTGGATAACTGCAACCCATTCAACATGTTCTGAACACTTGTCCAATTCTTCTTGGGTTACTTAAATCTCATCATCAGAATACATCAAAACAGGTGTTAAAACACTGTCCAATTCTTCTTGGATACCTACATCCTACCCAACAGGTAATGGACACTTGTCCAATTCTTCAGGGTTTTCTTTTTTCCCTTCATCAGCATGCGACCAGTTATGAGACAACAGACACCTGCCCAACTCCTTTTGAATACCTTCGTCCGACCCAACAGGAAGTAGAAATGTGTCCAATTCTTTTAACTTGAATCTCCTTATCAGAATACAACCCAACAGGTAATAGACACTTGTCTAATTCTTCTTGGGTTTCCTTAATCTCCTTATCAGAATACAACTAAACAGGTAATTGACACCTCTCCAACTCTTCTTGGATATCTTCATTCCTTCATTGGTATACAAACTAAGAGGTATTGGACATTTGTCCACTTCTTCTTGGGTTACTTAAAATCTTTTCATAATTAAACCCAATATGTATTGGATATCTGTCAAACTCCTCTTGGATATTTCATTCCGTCATTAGAATAAATCCAAACAGGTAATATGTACTTATCCAATACTTCTTGGGTAAGGTATACCCTTCATTAAAATTACCCTTCCCGAAAAGGTTCTTGGACACATTTGCAATTGTCAAATTTGTATTGCATTAGACTGCAAACCCAATAGATATGACATTTGTCTCTCCCTTGTTAAATTCATATTTATCTGCATAAGCATACAAAAGTCCAAAACATTTTGAATACTTTAGTTCTAACATTCAAAATCTCATTCAGTGTACAATTTACAAATGATAGGAAGATATAAGCATTTTGTGCTGGCTGTAAATATAATCATTTTTATAACCATGATTGTAAAATTTAAGTATTGCAACTTGACATTAAGTATAACTCATTACAGGAATAGTAAGATAGTGAAAAGATTTCTTCCCTGAACCTTCATTTTATCTATGAAGAAATACACTGTATCTGTTAGTAAGTAAGTACCGGTACCAAAAAATTAAGACTTAAAAACCACATTGCCACATAGATAAACAGATCACACCCTTGAGTAAATATTTTCCTTCAATTGCTCAGATTGTGTTCTATTATATGAAAAAGAAAAATCTTGAACCGATTATATAAGCCTGTAAAAATTATTTTAAAAATCCTGTTTAGTACAGATACATGTACAATGCATATTTTCCCTTTGATAAAAAATACTTCTGATATTTAAGGAATGAATATAATATTCACCGATGTTAAAAGATATTACATGTACCTCATTAACCTGAGTTGGAAATCACAACTATTTTTTTCAGCGAATAAAACAATGTGTTGCACCAGAAACGTAACTTTTCATCGTTAACTTAGTTACAAGTGCAATGAATGAAATTCTTTGTACAAAAGGTAAAAAAACTTAACGCACTATGCCACTATGTCAAAATCTGTTCGACAAATTGGAATCAAGATATTCAATCAAATACTCACTGTATTTAGTCTTAGAGCAAGAAAAAGGTCATTACATGCCAAAATTTTACAGGTAGAGCTTTAATCCTATATCACAATAAATGTCAAAATGATTTTATTTTTGTTTCTGTTCCATGCTTTCTTCTTCAGTGTCTCCCATGGCCTATACTGTATGATACCTCCATTGATCCTGCTCTTTTATATTGCAATATTGCTATCTTGTCTTCCAGGAGTAGTGGTTGTATTCAGGCATTCTTTGAAATATTCCTCATTTCATGCATCTCCTTCAGTTCTGCTTCTGTCCATTTTATTCCTTCTACAATTAGATAGCGACATTTCTAGTCCGTATAAAATGTGTTTTACTTGACCACAGCAAAATCACCATTTATGTTGATCAAACCCAACAAGAAGGAGAAATATATTTCTTATTCACAAATATGCATTGATAAATAAAATAGAAAATGCAAAATTTTATCAACTCTCTCTCTCTCTCTTCAATGTCTAATTGCATCTTCATCTCAACCCCCCCCCCCCCCCCCCCCCGCCATAATGTTTGCAAACTGGAATCACAATTCAACACACAAAAAGATGCTGCATATTTATTAAACAGTTTTTAGAATTTTCATTCTTAAGAGAGAGATTTTCAAAAGGATTCTAAACCTATTCAATTGAAATTTAGACTTCTAATGTAATACTGTCGGTACAATATGAGGCTCTTAAATCTCTAAACTACATGACAAATCTTTCACATTATTACTGTATTTAGCCCAATGGTTCTACTAAAGAGGGTTTCAAATTGACCCAAACCTTAATTAGTACTTTCATATTATATTGGCATGGACAGAAACACACTTGACATCCCAAGCCCCTTCCTGAATGATGCTTCGCATAAAGTCTAATTAAAATTGACCAAGCTGGATAGAACTTGAAAATATGAAAAATTTTAGTAAAGGAAAGATATGGAGATTAAGAAAAGTATTCAATCTCAAAACCCATAAAACAATACAAAATAGGAGCAGACCAAACATGGACCTCTGAAACATAAGGGGTGGAATTAGGTGTCATGGAGGAGTGAGCATCCCCTGCAGTGTTTTCCCCAGGCCGTTTTTGCATGGCGGTACCGCCATGCATTCACGATCTCCCGCCATGCATCACATGTTGCCGCCATGCTTCCCGCTATGCATGAATTATTACCAAGTGAATGTTATCAGTTACAAATCTTTCAATAAAACAATTCAAATCACTAGAATCTGAATCCTAGCATGTACTGTGCACCTGTTGTGAATTCGATGCGAATCACGGCACGGGGTATGATGCAATAGGCCTAGCTGTCAGTGTTTGTTTAATTGCAATTTACTGGTATCTTACTACGTATCAAGCTTTTAAAAATTAATTCATAACCATAAAAAAGTAATTAATTGCTGTCAGATAGTATACACGGTAAAAGCAATACACTTGTTAATGCACATGTGGGTTTTTCCAACATTCACAGGTCGTTCTATAAATAGCATTGATGCTCCGACATTAAAAATGTTTCATTAGTTAAACTCATAATATTTAAGACATTTTTTGCATGAAAGTGCTGAAAATAAACATGTCTAATAAACTACGGGGAAGTTCAAACACTGTATGTGCTTTTAATACACAGTGACCTTCACCTATATATTCAAAAGCGGGAAAAATCAAACATGAGATGAGTGCAAATAAGTTGTCACAAAATTTACATGTAAGCATTAGTGCTACATATTAATGAACATCTTTTTTGTTTCAAGTAGACTGTAAAAGTAGGGACATAAATTAATAATAATAATAAAAAGGTGGAGGTCACTATAGGGGTTTATTTGTAGAAAGCAAAATTAACACAAAACACAAAACAGTAAAAAGACAGTGGACTTATAGAAAATTTTAATGCAGCAAATTTTTTTTTTAACTCAGTTTTTGAATATTTTTTTTAAGTAAAATTGACTATTAGTTCAAAATGTATTTATTTAATTAATAAATTATTTAATTAATTAATTAATTTGTATTTTTTCATTTAAATACATATATCCATTTAAATACATGTACAATTAACTTAACCGAGACACGCCGCACGCCGTCAACTCAGCGAAATTCCCCCCATGCATCAAAAATTTTCTGGGGAAAACACTGCCCTGCTGACCGGTCAAACATGCCGTGTGCTCTTTGTCATGATCAGTAAATAATGGAAAATCCGTCGTCAATTCAGTGTACAGATAATGGACTAACAATTAGTATGAAAAACGTCAGTCAGCATTTGACTTACCGGTAATGATAAATTGTATTTGCTGAAAAGGTCATTGTATCTACCATAGAACTTGTGGAATCTGGCAAAAGTAAAGGACATCAAAAGATACACTACAAAAATATATACTAAGGAAATTTATCAAAGTGAACATGAAGACTACAGAGGTTTTTTGTACTTGCATGACGTTAACAATAGCTTTCAGGTAGAAATTATGTACATGCTCTGCTGTTTCCCTCCCTCTCTTTCTCTCTCCTCTAATTAAAGAAGACTAAAATGTCTCTAAAAGTCTTAAGAATGATTGGCATGAACTATTCCTGATTTTTTTTTTTTATTGATTACTTACAACTATCCAATTCCTGAAGGGCATCTTCTTCTGTGTTTTCTGCAATGTTCACACCTGAAGTTCCTGTTTGATCTGTTATATATTGAAAATCGTTTAATCCTTAACTAAACATAATTATGGTTTAAAATTCCATTGCAATCATTGGTAATTTCAATAAAAGTTCAATAAAAAAATCTAAACCAATTTATTGTAACATAAGTTGGGAAAATATTTATTAAATATCATGAAGGAAAAATGAATCTTTATATCCAAGTATCCTAAAATCACAAGCAAGCATTAATCATATAAATTCACATATGTAAACCTTAGCTCTTTGTGCTAATAAATCATATTCAGGAGTGTGCAATTAAAAAAATTCAAGTACTAGTCAACAGCCTGGTGGCAGCAATAAAGTCACTATCCCCAGATAAAAAGTTACTAGCCTAAATATAGAGGCAAAAATTAAAAAGTAATATGAAAAAAAGTTAATAGTGAAAAAAATCAGGGTACTAACTAAACGTAATTCTTTTTAAAGTCGTAAAATTTAATTATAGATAAATTAATGATAATGATAGGAAATGAAAAAGTTTTTTTTTAATCTTCCTTTATCTTATCATTCACTAGCTCATCTAAAATAAAGCAAAATTTATTTTTATTTTCATCTGAAATCATTAAAAACACTGAATATATAATTTGATTTAATTGCATGACACTTATCTTTCAGTTGATTGAGTGAATGTAAATAATTTGCTAATTTTATGTTTGTAATACTGTCCACATGAACCGATAATTTACAGCTGATTTATGGTAAAACGATTGTTAGAATTTTAATTTCCCTTTCCAATATACCTTGTCAAAACATATTAGGTGGTGACTATATAAAACTAAACTAGGGCTAATTGTAACGGGAACCGTTACAGATGTTCCCCAAACGCTCCCCAACTCCCTTTTGGTGCCATACTCCCTTTAAGCTTCATTAAAAATGACAAACTCTATGCATTTTACACTTTAACAACGTTTCCCTGAAGTATACCGAGTATATTCAAATTTTAGCATTTGCACGCATGCACATGTAAATGCAAGTGCGTAATGACCATATTATTTTGTCTACACTATCTATATACATTAATATAATAAAATAATAAAGCATTTAATCCAAAAGTATTAAAAAATACGCTTCATCAAGTGTATTTTTAATTTTACCCATCTCACGTGCATGCACGTGCATGCATGTGCATGATGAACTTACCTTTTTGTAGGAGTCCACTATGTCTATCTATATTCTAAATCCCATCCTGTTTGGTTGAAAATCAAAGGAGTTATACCCATTTAAAGTTTAAGCCAATCAGATTGCAACGCACGTGCATGCGCGTGTTTTCATGATACCTGCTATATATTATATTGTAGTATATCCTAATGCATGACTATGTTTCAAATTTCAAAGCATTTCGTCAAAAAACAAAAGAGATACCGATATCTTTGTTTCAGCCAATCAGAGCGATGCGCACGTGCATGCACGTGAGTTCGTGCTAATTTGACCATGTCATATTATCTAGACTATTAATATATCCTTAAAGAATGAGTTTCAAAGCATTTCAATAAAAAATGTAAAAGTAATGGCTATAATAAGTATATCAGTCATTTCACTCATTTCACGCGCACGCACGTGCATGCGTATGCTCGCAAAATGACCTTCGTTCCGCACACCTACACTTGACACCTATTAACCCTAAAAAGGTTTTAACTTAGTTGGGTGAACAGTTTCTGAGAACACTCGCGGACAAAAAAAGTACCGGAGAACAAAGAAGAAAAAAAAGAATAACTAGTGCTAATTGTAACGGGAACCGTTACAGATGTTCCCCAAACGCTCCCCAACTCTCTTCTCGTGCCATATTTCCTGTAAGTTTCATTAAAGAAGGCAAAATCTATGCATTTAAGACGTAAACAACGTTTTCCCAAAAGTATACCAAGTATTTCAAATTTAAGCAATGCAGGCGTGCGCATGTGATTGCATGAGCGTAATGACGATTATCATCTTGTCTACATTATTTTACTCATATGCACGTGCACGCACGTGCATGATGACCATACCTTCTTGTAGGAGTCCATTATGTCTGTCTATGTTCTTAATCCCATCCTGTTTGATTGAAAAACAAATGAGTTATAGCCATTTAAAGTTTAAGCCAATCAGATTGCAGCGCACGTGCATGCGCATGTTTCCATGACAATTATTATATATCTTATTGTAGGACATCTTAAAGTATGCCTATGTTTTAAATTTCAAAGCATTTTGTAAAAAAACAGAAAAGATATTGAGATTTTTGTTTCAGCCAATCAGAGCAAAGCGCACGTGCACGCACGTGCATGCATGTGAATGGTGACCATACCATCTTGTAGGAGTCCTTTATGTCTATCTATGTTCTAAATCCCATGCTGTTTGGTTGAAAACCAAGGGAGTTATAGTCATTTAAAGTTTCAGCCAATCAGATTGCAGCGCACGTGCATGCGCGTGATTTCATGAAAATTTTTATATATATCATATTGCAGTACATCCTAATACATGTCTATGTTATAAGTTTCAAAGCATTTCATCATAAAACAAAAAAGATATTATTAAGATTTCTGTTTCAGCCAATCAGAGCAAAGCGCACGTGCATGCGCGTGAGTTCATGCAAATTTGACCATGTCATCTTATGTACACAACTTATATATCTTTATATAATGAGTTTCAAAACATTTTATCAAAAAATATAAAAGTTACAACCATATTAAATATATCAGTCAGTTTACTCATTGCACGCGCCCGCACGTGCATGCAAATGCGCGCAAAATGACCTTCGTTCGGCACATCTACACAACATGCCTACTTACCCTAAAAAGGTTTTAACTTAGTTTGGTGAACAGTTTCTGAGAACACTTCCGGACAAAAAAGTACCGGAGAAGAAATAAGAAGAAAAAAGAATAATAATAATAACTAGTGCTAATTGTAACGGGGACCGTTACAGATGTTCCCCAAACGCTCCCCATCTCCCTCTTGGTGCCATATTCCCCGTAAGCTTCATTAAATTAGACAAATTTTATGCATTTGAAACTTTAACAACTTTTACCCAGAAGGGTACCAAGTTTATTCAAATTTTAGCACTGCATGCGTGCGCATGTGAATGCATGTGCATAATGACCATATCATCTTGTCTACACAATCTATATACTTTAATATACTAAATATTAAAGTATTTAATCCAAAAGTATTAAAGAATACGCTCATTCAAGTGTATTTTTGATTTTACTCATTTCACGTGCACGCACGTGCATACATGAGCATGGTGACATACCTTCTTGTAGAAGCTCATTACATCTATCTATGTTCCAAATCCCACTCCGTTTGGTTGAAAACCAAGGGAGTTATAGCTGATTAAAGTTTCAGCCAATCAGATTGCAGCGTACGTTCACGCACGTGTATTGATGTGCATGGTGATCATACATTCTTGTAGAAGTCCATTATATCTATCTATGTTCCAAATCTCATCCTGTTTAATTGAAAACTAAGGGAGTTATAGCTATTTAAAGTTTCGGCCAATCAGATTGTAGCGCGCGTACACGCACGTGTATGGATGTGCATGGTGACCATACCTTCTTGTAGAAGTCTATTATATCTATCTATGTTCCAAATCAAATCCTGTTTGGTTGAAAATCAAGGGACTTATAGCTATTTAAAGTTTCAGCCAATCAGATTGCAGCGCACGTGCATGCACGTGTTTTTATGAAAATTGTTATATATCATTTTGTAGGATATCCTAATGCATGGCTATGTTCAAAATTTCAAAGGATTTCATCAAAAAACAAGAAAGATATAGAGATTTTAGTTTCAGCCAATCAGAGCGAAGCGCACGTGCATGCGCGTGAGATCTTGCTATTTTGACCATGTCTTGTTGTCTATGCCACTAATATATCCTTATATTATGAGTTTCAAAGAATTTCATCAAAAATGTAAAAAGTTACGCCGATATCAATTAAATCGGTCATTTTTCGTGTTGCACGTGCGCGCTCTTGCAAGCACGTGTGCGCAAAATGACCTTTGTTCGGCAAATCTACATAACATGTCTACTTACCCTAAAAACATTTTACCTTACTCGGATGTGTAGTTTACAAGATCACTCGAGGACAAAATTTTCCCAGGAAGAAAAATAATAATAACTAGTGCTAATTGTAACGGGAACCGTTACAGATGTTCCCCAAACACTCCCCAACTCCATTTTGGTGCCATATTCCCTATAAGTTTCATTAAATAAGACAAACTCTATGCATTTGAGACTTTAACAACGTTTACCCAGAAGTGTACAAATTTCATTCAAATTTTAGCATTTTAATTCCACTTGTTCCATGTGCATGCGTGCGTGCATGTCCATGATGGCCATACCTTCTTGTAGGAGTCCTTATATCTATCTATGTTCTAAATCCCATCCTGTTTGGTTGAAAAACAAGGGAGTTATAGCCATTAAGTTTCAGCCAATCAGAGTGCAGCACACATGCATGTGCGTTATTTCATGAATTTTTTTCTATATCATATTGTAAGATATCCTAATGCATTTCTATGTTTTAAATTTCAAAGCATTTCGTCAAAAAACAAAGGAGATATAGCCATTTAAAGTTTCAGCCAACCAGATTGCAGCACGTGGACATGCGCATGCTTTCATGAAAATTTTGATATATCATGCTGTAGATCTTCATAATGTAGGACTATGTTCAAAATTTCAAAGGATTATGACAAAAAACAAGAAAGATATTGAGACTTTAGTTTCAGCCAATCAGAGCGAAGCGCACGTGCATGCGCGTGAGATCTTGCTATTTTTACCATGCCGTCTTGTTTATACTACTAATGTATCCTTACATTATGAGTTTCAAAACAATTCATCAAGAAATAGAAATGTTACAGCTTCATCAATTATATTGGTTATTTCACATGTTGCACGTGCGCGCTCTTTCCATCACACGTGCATGTACGTGCTTTCATGAAAAGTCTTATATATCATGCTGTAGATCTTCATAATGTGTGACTAAGTTCAAAATTTCAAAGGATTATGACTTAAAACAAGAAAGATATTGAGACTTTAGTTTCAGCCAATCAGAGCGAAGCGCACGTGCATGCGCGTGAGATCTTGCTATTCTGACCATGTCATCTTGTTTATACTACTAATATATCCTTTACATTATGAGTTTTAAAAAATTTCATCAAAAAATAGAAAAGTTACGGCAATATTCATTATATTCGTCATTTCAAGTGCTGCACGTGCGCGCTTTTGCAAGCACATGCGCGCAAAATGACCTTCGTTCGGCAACTCTACATAACATGCCTACTAACCCTAAAAAGGTTTCACCTAAGTCAGATGTGTTGTTTACAAGATCACTCGTGGACAAGATTTTCCCAGGAAGAAGAAAAATAATAAGAATAATAATAATAAGAAACAGAGTAAAAACAATATGTTCCCCAACTTCGTTTGGGGAACATAATAATAAGAAACAGAGTAAAAACAATATGTTCTCCAACTTCGTTTGGGGAACATAACTAGGGCTAATTGTAACGGGAACCGTTACAGATGTTCCCCAAACGCTCCCCAACTCCCTTTTGTGCCATATTCTCTGTAAGCTTCATTAAATAGGACAAACACGATGCATTTTAGACTTTAACAATATTTACCCAGAAGTATATAAAGTTTATTCAAATTTCAGCATTGCACGCATGCGCATTTGAATGCATGTGCGTAATGACCAGATCACTTTGTCTACACTATTCGAATATTTTAATATACTAAATATTACAGCATTTAATCCATACGTATTTAAAAATATGTTTAATCCAGTGTATATGTAATTTTACTCATTTCACGTGCACGCACGTGCATGCATGTGCACTTTTGTAGGAGCCCATAATGTCTATCTATGTTCTGAATCCCATCCTTTTTGATGGAAAAATAAGGGAATTATAGCCATTTAAAGTTTCAGCCAATCAAATTGCAGAGCACGTGCATGCGAGTGATTTCATGAAAATTATTATATATCATATTGTAGGACATCACAAAGCATGCCTTTGATTTAAACTTCAAAGCATTTCTTAAAAAAACAATAAAGATATTGAAAATTTTGTTTCAGCCAATCAGAGCAAAGCGCACGTTCATGCACGTGCATGCATGTGCATGATGACCATACCCTTTTGTAGGAGTCTATAATGTCTATCTATGTTCTGAATCCCATCCTGTTTGGTTGAAAAACAAGGGAGTTATCGCCATTTAAAGTTTAAGCCAATCAGATTGCAGCGCACGTGCATGCGCGTGCTTTCATGACAATTGTTATATATCATTTTGTAGGACATCCTAAAGCATGCCTATGTTTTAAATTTCAAAGCATTTCGTCAAAAAACAGAAAAGATATTGAGATTTTTGTTTCAGCCAATCAGAGCGAAGCGCACGTGCATGCGCGTGAGTTCGTGCTAATTTGACAGTGTCACATTATCTACACTATTAATATATCATTATATAATGAGTTTCAAGTCAATTCATTAAAAAATGTAAAAGTTATAGCTATATTAAGTATATCGGTCATTTCAATCATATCACGCGCATGCACGTGCACGCTTATGCGCGCAAAATGACCTTCGTTCCGCACACCTACACTACACACCCATTAACCCTAAAAAGGTTTTAGGTCAGCTGGGTGAACAGTTTCTGAGAACACTCGCGGACAAAAAAGTACCGGGGAACAAAGAAGAAAAAAAAGAATAATAACTAGAGCAAAGCTCGTTGCAAAGCAACGAGTAGGTCTTCCGCCCTGTTTGACTGGAAGTAGCGTTCATTTTAACAAAAATGAGAAATAACGCCTAAAAAATGGTTTGAATCCTCTAAATCGATGTTAATTAATGCAAAAATAAGCAATTTTTTTTATACTTCCGGTTTAACCGGAAGTGATGACGACGGACGGAAAATTAATTTTTATGCTCCCAGAGACATAAATTACCCAAAAACTTGACAAGAACGGCAAAAATACGCATTTTTTAACTACGTCCGGTTTGGCCGGAAGTGACGATGCCGGACGTATTTTGACGACTTCAGTAGATTAAGGTTGACATTTTAAACAACTTTGCTTCTTTGACGTATTACAAATTCTCAATACTTTTTGAGATATCAAGTAAAAAGTTTTGGCCCCTCTAGATCCCTTATTTTAGGGGTCAGCCCTTTTTTTGAGATATCATTTGAAAGATCTCACAATTCTTCACAACTTATGTTTTAACAAAATATTTACAAGTAAAATGATATAATAGAAAAAGTGTTGGAAATTTTGATCGGCTCAATATGACTTTTTTCAGACCATACCGAGCGTTAACGTGCGGTACTTCCGGTGAAAGTTAACAACACAATGCAAATCTACATATGTTGCTCTATCTTCCAGAAAAGGTTTCATCTTCCTGTGATGAGCGGTTTTTAAGAAGAGCGACGGACAATCTGACCCTTAAAAATCACAAAAATGCGAAAATCTTCAAACCGGAAGTGACGTCATCAAAATAAAAAAAAATGCATCAAGTTTTTTTTATATTCTATCAGACCTGAAAGTTTCATAAAAATATAACCAGCCGTTTTTGAGAAATCGCGTGCACAAAATCGGTAGGAAAAAAAATAATAAGAAAAACAGTGGAAAAGAAACCAACGAATAACAAGAAGGTCTTCCGCTGAAGACGGAAGACCTTAATAAGAAACAGAGTAAAAACAATATGTTCCCAAACTCCGTTTGGGGAACATAACTAGATACGATCTCGTTGCGAGCAACGAGAGGTCTTCCGTCCGTTTTAGGAAAAGAAACCCACATAAAATCGAGCTGAAAAGAGATTCAAAATTTTGGTCACAAGGAGGATTGAAACCATGTCGCCAACGTGAATGCGCTTTTTTTTTACTTTTATATCTCCAACGCGCTAACCATTAAGCTATTGGGAGTACTGCTCTAAATATACTTGTGTATACCACGGTACTTTTGCAACAGTTCACCTGTCTAAGAATTATAAAAAGCATTCATAATTTCGCGCCAAACGCCACGAGTAAATATTCGCGCCTTTTCTTTGGACTGATCTATTAGATAGGTATGATAGCATCAATTAAATTTTAAAAATAAAACATTCTTAGCGCCTTTATTTCATTTTGACGTTAAGAAAGTATATGTAACACATTATACACATTACATATCGTATCTAGCCCAGTTACACTAAAGCAGTGAAACGGAAATTAAGTTTTAAGATTGACACTCAATTGCAACGTACTACTGTAACGTGTCGAATCTGAGCGGTCAGTAAGTCCGTGCTCGGATTACCGAGTTTTACTGGGGATATGATTGAATGCAATTTATACAGATAATAATATGACACCTGCCTGGTGTCTTTAAATCAAATGACATAAGTGCTTTGTATAATTATATATCTTCAGTTAATACCGGCACCTGCCTGGTGCCATATGATAATTGCCTCACTATACTCGTAAAACTGACTATATAAGTCAACATCTATCTGCCTGGTGCCTCTTGATTTAGCCTTTAACATCTGCCTGGTGTATAACTGCTTACCAAGTTGCCTATATAACTCTAGCCAAGTGGCTACAATATACTTACACAGTATGATTTAACTTTGTAAGAGCTTCTCTGTCCTAATGACAAACCTATAGCTAATGTCACACAGCTACATTTTAACTAGTCACTGACTACGGCAACTTTGCACAATCCTATTTGATCGATAAACCAATTGGTTTCTGTACCAAAGTGATTACACAAGCCAGTTGGCTGTACTGCCCCCGTGTACCTCCACTTAATCAATGATCATAAGTTATCAGATATCATATTGATAAAATAAAACAGACTGTCTTTCTTTTGGCAACACCATTATTATCTCCTAACAGAACATCATTTATCAATAATACTTGTTTAATTCTTTAGTCAATTGACCAATTAATTACAATATTTACATTGATTACCTATTATAATATAAACAAGTAACGGGAGGTAACTCCTCCAACCATTTAATACTACGTGAGAGTCGAAGTAGTTTTTTACATTTTATGTATCCTTATGTCAGAATGGTTTAATCAAACGCTCAGCTGCCTCCATAAACCCCTACTCGCGAAATGGCGGAGTTGACAGAGACAGCCGCCATTTTGGACCCGCTTCAGATTTTTGAATGCAAATATCTAGACTTTAGATTTATCAACATTCAAACAAATTAAATAGTAAGCATTTTAAGGAGGGCTTCTATTACCATACCAAATAAAAATGAAAAATACTGAAAAACAAAAAAGTTAGAAAATACGATTTTTTTTAAATTTGCATCTCGTAACGACCGGAAGTACTGACGACGCACGAAAAGGCAATTCTGCAATCCACAAAGTCATGATCTATCATCTCCAATAAGTCTCCAGTTCATATCCTTAGCCATTTTCGATAAAAGTGCGCGACAAAATCGCATTTTAAAATCAGGAAATTGTCCATAACTTGGCACCAGAAACGAATTTTCCAAATTACTCTTCGGATGTAACAACTTCATATAATGACGCATATTCTGTGAAAGTTTCATGAAAAACCACTGAATAGTTTTCGAGAAATCGCCTGCACAAAATTTTGTCAAAAAAAGAATAATAATAAGAATAATAATAAGAAGAAACAATAGAATCACTATAAGGTCTTCCGTGAAGACGGAAGACCTTAATAATAATAATAATAATAATAATAATAATAAGAAACAGAGTAAAAGTTCCCCAACTTCGTTAACAAAACTAGATCGATCTCGTTGCGAGCAACGAGTGGGTCTTCCGTCCGATTCTCGATAAGATGAGATAAGATTTTGATTAAGATTTTCATTCTAAAATAATGATTTTCCATAATCTGTAAAAAGACATTGAACATTAAAGACTTTTAAAATCAGTTCTTTTTTCTTCATATCTTCTGAAAGCTCTCATGATTTTGATGACTTTTTGTTCAACGACTATTCATGATCAGAGATTCTTTTTCGTTTTTGAGTTATTCGCATAAGAAATATTTAGGGGTTTAGCGAAAAACAAAAGGTTGCATATTTTTCAGAACATGATTTTGAACATTTTTTGTTCAATATTACTTATCAATATATTTCTCATTTTCGAGATATAAATTAAAGCGTCGAAGATTTAGAATTCTGGCCCCTTTTGGCCCCTAATTACGGACATACGACATAAAAATCATGATATATACATGTAGTTGTAAATGGTTGAGATAAACATCTTTGCTTCAGTAATGCATTACAAAATATTAATTGCTAAAGAGTTATCGATTGAAGACTTTTGGCCTCTCTTGGCCCCTAATTTGAGTGCCCAGCCCCTTTTTCTGGATTTCATCTTGAAGCTCTTAGGATTTTGACACTTTTTGTTCAACAACTATTCAGAGATTCTTTTTAGTTTTCGAGTTATGTGCAAAAGAAATATTAAGGGTCCAACCCTTCAACTCCCTATTGGGGACGTTTAGCGAAAAATGAAAGGTTTCATATTGTTCAGAACATGATTTAGAACATCTTTTGTTCAAAATTACTTATCAAAATATTTCTCACTTTCGAGATATAAAGCGTCAAAGATTTAGCATTCTGGCCCCTTTTGGCCCATAATTTTGTAATATACGACATTAAAATCATAATATATTGTTGTAGATTGATGAGATAAACATTTTTGCTTTAGTAATGTATAACAAAATATTGACTGTTAAAAAGTTGTCCAAAAAAGACTTTTAGCCCCTTTTGGCCCCTAATTTGAGTGCCCAGCCCCTTTTCCCTGATTTCATCTTGAAGGTCTTAGTATTTTGAACACTTTTTGTTCAACAACTATTCAGAGATTAATTTTCGCTTTCGAGTTATTTGCAAAAGAAATATTTAGGGGCCAACCCTTCAATTCCCTAATGGGGACGTTTAGCGAAAAATGAAAGGTTGCATATTGTTCAGAACATGATTTTAAACATCTTTTGTTCAATTTAACTCGTCAAAATATTTCTCACTTTCGAGAAATAAAGCGTCAAAGATTTAGCATTTTGGCCCCTTGTGGCCCCTAATTATGTAATATACGACATTAAAATTATAATATACAGTTGTAGATTGTTAAGATAAACATTTTTGCTTCAGTAATGTATAACAAAATATTGACTGTTAAAGAGTTGTCCAAAAAAGACTTTTAGCCCCTTTTGACCCCTAATTTGAATGCCCAGCCCCTTTTTCTTGATTTCATCTTGAAGCTCTTGGAATTTTGAACACTTTTTGTTCAACAACTATTCAGAGATTCTTTTTCGTTTTCGAGTTATTTGCAAAAGAAATATTTAGGGGCCAGCCCTTCAACTCCTTAATGGGGACTTTCTGCAAAAAAATGAAAGGTTGCATATTGTTCAGAACATGATTTTGAACATCTTTTGTTCAAAAATACTTATCAAAATATTTCTCACTTTCGAGATATAACGCGTCAAACATTTAGCATTCTGGCCCCTTTTGGCCCCTAATTATGTAATTTACGACATTAAAATCATAATAAACAGTTGAAGATTGTTAAGATAAACATTTTTGCTTCAGTAATGTATAACAAAATATTGATTGTTAAAGGGTTATCAAAAAAAGACTTTTAGCCCTTTTTGGCCCCTAATGTGATGAGTCAGCACTTTTTTCTTGATATCATATTAAATATCTTGTCATTCCCCATAAATATTGTTCAGTATAACTTAACAAAATAATTATACTTTAAAAGATATGATGCAAAATGTCTCGAAAATTCACTCATGATTTGTGTCCTAGATTTTGACCCCTACCGAGCTTCCATATTTGACCTTTCTGAAAAATTTTAAATCCAATGTGCAATTCAGCAATGTGTCGTCTATCATCTCTAAAAAATTCAGCTTTCTAGCTTATGTCGTTTTTGAGTTTACTTATGGACAAGGAAACCCTCTAAAAATCACTGAAAGGGCGATAACTTCCGACTGGAAGTGATTTTTTTTCAAAATTGAGTCATATACAAACTTCAGATAGAAGGTTATAATCTCTGAAAATTTGAACAAAATCGATCGAGCCATCTTCGAGAAATCTTCTGAACAAAAATTGTAAATAAAAAAAAAGAATAAAAGTGAAGAAGAAACAATAGAACTAGAAAAGAAACTCGTTGCGAGCAACGAGAGGTCTTCCGTCCGATTCTGAAAAAAGAAGACCCGCAAAATCGAGCTGAAAAAGTGATAAACTTTTTATGGAAACAAAGGGGATTGAACCCGGGTCGCCAGCATGAAAATACAAAGCGCTTACGGTTACGCTATTGGGACCACATCTCTGAAAACTTAACATACTTCTGAAACAGTACATCTGTCTTAGAATAATGAAAGGCGGTCACTATTCACAATTTTGCCTTGAACGCCACGAGTAAATCTTCGCGCCAAACTTGCTCAAGATGAACACATAGGAAATTGTTACTTGAGTTTTAACAGTAATTTTTAGGATAGATTATCTATTAGTGATGAACAGATAATACTGTTTTCTTTCCTTTATTCGATATGTATTCAACTTTTTATTCCATGCAACTCCATATACAGACATGCCAGTGTTATATTTCTGCACTATTGTTGCCATTTGTCTACTAAATAAGTCGGCCAGGATACATTATTTCGTGCCAAAGGTCATAAGTAGTTCTTAACGCTATTCCTTTGAAATGTTTGATCTATTTAATGGATCTGATAGCTTCAATGAAAATTAAAATGTATGTTCTTATTACCGGAATTTCGAGCGTTAGAAAGTATATTTATCACATTATACAAATATAATATCGTATACATGCCAAGTAACACTAAAGCTGTGAATTCGGTAAAATTTTCCACGAATTTTGTATCCTGTTTACCCCCAAAGTGGAGATTAGTTACACGTTCATGAAAAGATCACTTGCCCTCCGACGGTCAAGGAATCTGATACTCTTTATGTTCAATAACTTGCATTTATTACAAGAATATTTATATAACCTTTAATAAACAATCTTTTATAAAAAAATGTTTTTCTTACTTTTGTCTTTTCTATTCATTTAATATGTCATAAGCCTGCGAGGTAAAATAAACAGAAGTCAAGTTTATACTTCAGAAACATAGTGAATATTAAGTCAGGCAAGATTCTTGAAAAGCTATTACTTATAACCATGGTTTAGGATAAGTTTTCCCTGGTGCAAAACAAAAGTCTGTAGTCATCGTTTTTCCACTTGTAGTCATGTTGTATTCTACTATGAAATGCAGACAAAAGCAATTTCAATAGAAGTTTGAGGAAACCTCATATTAAAACTGCAACGTAATTGCGATGTAGCAATCTAAAGAATCCTTTACATTTCATAAATCTTTTTGGTAGAAGTTTCGTTCATCTAAACGCTCAGCTGACCTTCTAGAACCTGACTTGCTTAATGGCGGAGATTACGGAAACGCCCCGCCATCTTGGACACGCTTCAGGTTTTTAAATGCAAATATCTAGTGTATGGATTGATCAATTCTAAAATAAATTATATATTTGTAAGCTTTCCAGTAGGGTCTTCTAATTACCATTAATTATATAAAGAAAAATATTGAAAAACAAAAAAAGTTGAAAAAATGCAATTTTTTAATTCACTTCCTGTAGCGACCGGAAGTACTGACGACGCAAACGAAGGCAAAATTGCACATCTATAACTCATGGAATCTATCATCTCTAACAAGTCTCCAGTTAATATCTTGAGCCGTTTTCGAGAACATTCGAAGACAAAATTGCATTTTAAAATCAGGAAATTGCCCATAACTTGGCACTGGTAGCGAATTTTCCAAAAAACGGAATTTTATATAAAATTCATATAATGACCTATAATTCCTGAAATTTTCATTGAAATCCACTGAATAGTTTACGAGAAATCGCCTGCACAAAATTTTGTCTAAAAAAAAAGAATAATAATAAGAAACAATAGAATCACTATAAGGTCTTCCGTGAAGACGGAAGACCTTAATAAAAAGAAACCGTCTAAAGGGTCTTCCGTTGGAGACGGAAGACCTTAATAACTAGATATGAAATTCGTTGCGAGCAACGAGAGGTCTTCCGTCCGATTCCGGAAAAAAAACGTAAAATCGAGCTGAAAAAGTAAAAAAAAAAGATTTGCACACAATGGGATTGAACACAATTCGCCAGCATGAAATTCTAACACACTAAATATTACGCTATCGGGACCTCTACTCTAAATCTACTTGTATATATTTCTGAATAATGATAGGCGGTTACTATTAATATTTTTGCGCCAAACGCCACTAGTAAATCTTCGCGCCTTTTCTTTGGAATGTTTTATTAAATAGGTTTGATAGCTTCAATGAAATTTTGAAAAAAATGTTCTTATAGCCTAAGATTCGAGGTTTAAAAAGTATATTAAACACATTTTACAAATTCCATATTGTATATATGCATGTAACACTAAAACGGTGAAACAGTTCTGAATTTTTTTCAATTTCCTGTTTATCCCCAAAGTGAGCTATCCCGATTAGTTAATCGAAAAAGGTTGAAACGTTTCGCCAAAAAATATGGCTCGCCCTACGACGGTCAAGGAATCAGATATCATTTATGCTCAGTAACTTCAATCAGGTCTTTGAGACAAGAATGCTTAAATAAACTCCATGAAGCGATCTTTAAAAAAATCGTTTTCTTATTTTTGTATTATTTATTAGTTTAGTATGACACAAGTGTGCATAGGAAAACCCGAGTGGTCAAGATATATACTGACAATATTAATTGATATTCTTTTTGAGAAAGTATTACTTATAAGTATGATTTAAGATCTGTTTGTCCGTCTTGCACAAAAGATATTAGGTATCGAATTTCATTTGCACATTGTGTGCAATCGTCTTTTGTTTTTGTACTTTGAAAACCAGCCAAAACAAATTATAGAAGACGTTAGTTTGACACAGAACTGCAACGAAACTACGACGTGACAATCCAAGTATTCCTTTACATTTCATTTATTCTTATGTTACTTTCGTTCAAGCAAACGCTCGGCTGCCTCCGTAAACCACTATTGCGAAATGTCGGCGTTGACAGAGACAGCCGCCATTTTGGACCCGCTTCAGATTTTTGAATGCTAATATCTAGATTTTAGATTTATCAACATTCAAACAAATTAAATAGTAAGCATTATAAGGAGGGCTTCTATTACCATACCAAAAATAAATGAAAAATACTGAAAAACAAAAAAGTTAGAAAATACGATTTTTTTTAATTTGCAGCTCGCAACGACAGGAAGTACTGACGACGCATTTAAAGGCAATTCTGCAAACCACAAAGTCATGATCTATCATCTCTAATAAGTTTCCAGCTCATATCCTCAGCCATTTTCAAAAAAAATGCGCGACAAAATCGCATTTTAAAATCAGGAAATTGTCCATAACTTGGCACCAGAAGCGAATTTTCCAAATTTCTCTTCGGATGTAACAACTTCATATAATGACACATATTTTGTGAAAGTTTCATGAATAGCCGCTGAATAGTTTTCGAGAAATCGCCTGCACAAAATTTTGTCAAAAAAAAAGAATAATAATAATAATAAGAATAATAATAAGAAACAGTAGAATCAATAAGGTCTTCCGTAGATGCTAGATGCGTTCTTGTTGCTGGGCAACAAGTAGGTCTTCCGACCGACTTCTCTTTTGCAACTATGCTGCGTCATCCCATGAAATAGATTTCATTATGTATTTTTTACATTTACGTTCATTTACAGTATTTTCTCAACACCGATCGTGATTGTTCCAGGTATTTCACAAAATATCTCCAAATATAGCTTTTAAAAATCGGCAAAATGTTCCACACATGTTATAAAAGAGTGAAAAGTAATTTGCAACTGAAAAAAGACAAAAAGAAAGATAAAATTTGGGGAACGCCCCGAGCGGGATTCGAACCCCCGACAGTAAGACAAAGTTTGGTTCGGTCATATCTTTGCAATAAACACACGCATGAAAAAAATGAAAACATATATAGATATTGTTGAAGACGCTCTATAAACCCTGTAAATCTGAAAGAAAAATATTGAAAAACAAAAAAGTTGAAAAATTAGACTTTTTGAATTCACTTCCGTTTGCGACCGGAAGTAGGAACGACAAAAAATGAAGGACGTTCGGCACATCTACATGTGATGCTCTTTCATGTCCATGAGTTTCAAAGTCATATCTTTAGCCGTTTTCGAGAAAAGTAGTGTACAAAAATCCATTTAAAAAATACAAACTTCCCCAAAAATCGCGAATGGAAGCAAATTTTGAAAAAATGAAAAACACGTCTGGAGATATTAATCTGGTGCATCTTCCTGTAAAAATCTTTGAAATCCGTACAGTCACAGCTGAGATATCGCCATAAAAATGAAAAAAGAATAATAATAATAATAATAATAATAATAATAGGAAACCGACGGAAAACAATAAGGTCTTCCGAAGGAAGAGAGTCGGAAATTCAAAATACACACAAGTGCTACTTAGAATGGATTGTTTCGATAATTAAATTTTGTGCAAGAATAATAATAATAAGAAGAAACAGAACGTCAATAAAATGATTTAGTTATACATACACGTGTACGTATGCAAACTTCGTGATTGAACAGTAAATTAATTGAACGGCATTGTATTTATTATTTTTAATTTAGACAATCAATGGTGAAATGGAATTTATACTTACTCTAGTCATAGATATCATAAACTATGAAAAAATATTATATATGTTGTCGTCTCAATGCAGTGAATCGCTCTAAATATCCATCACCTAGTATCTCTACAGGATATTAAGCTGCATTCTGCATCACTTTAAAAATGGAAGCAGTCATAAAAATTATTTACTTGAAGATAAAAACGACTACATTTTGCACTTTGTGGATGGGGGGGGGTCCAAAAGAAAATTTTTTAGAAAACGATAAAATGTGAAGGATCAATCATTATAACGTCTAAAAGGAGGCATGGAATAAAATTTAATACATCAATACATTAATTGTTAAAACCAAAATCAGACAACCCCCCTTTTTAAATATGCGTCTGCTCTAGATATTTACAAGTGAAAAAAATAGTTAATGAAATACAATCTCAACAAGCACTTGACGTTACACATAGGCCTACTACCTGTAAGTTATTAGGCGAGGGGTAATTTTTTGTTATGTCACTAGTACCAGTGGATGTTAAATAATAGTTCTAAAATATTTTATTCTGAAAAAAAAAATAAATAAAGAATATAGAGGTGTTAAATAGGTTTTAATAAAAATAACAGAAAGGGAAAAATCACCAAAAACCATGAATTTTTATTTGGTGCATTGGCGGGCGAGGTCTTCAAATGAATCCTGCGTACAAAATACTCAGTAAACATGCTGTTTGGTATCAGTTTGAGTTTAACTTTTCATTGATAAAAATACTAATTAATACTTTGATGGAATCATCAAATCATCATTCATGAAAGTTTTAGATAGACTAGTGTTCTTGTTTTATTGCACAAAAATCAATCAACTGCATCGAAAAATAAAGAATTTAACCCATAACTTTACCCGTTTACATCGTACGTGTAGACAGTGTATTACACGTTCTAAACTTGTAGCTACACGTTGGATTTGACGTCATGACGTCGGAGAACACAACAATTAATGACGTCACCCGTACAAGTTCGTCGCAAAACGTGTAACTAAACCTCTCTATTCTTGTTCACATCGTGTACTTCTTAGTCGCCGTTATGATCATGACTACCGGAAGTTGATTTTCGGAAGTCTCTAGAATTTAGAGTTCCGAGAGTAAAATTGAAATGCAAAACACGGTCTGTCCATAGAAACAACTTTTTTAGACACTTTTTTTTGGACAAAACGTCGTGTCCAAGTTTTGTTGGGTACTAACCGGCAAATACCCAATTAAGGTGTTTTAAGCACATTTAGCGACATTTCTTATTGGGTATACCCAATAAGCAAGAAGTACCCAATAAGTACAAAATGAGGATGAAAAATACCCAATAAATGCACTCTCGTAACCACGGACAGACGGATGCCGGACAAAATGTGATCAGAAAAGCTCACTTGAGCCTTCGGCTCAGGTGAGCTAAAAACTCAAATATAACAAACTGAACACAAAAAAGAAACAAAAAAACACCACAATCTTAGGGGACTCTCTATGTTGTCACAACATGCTGTACTTCCATCTGAAGCCCCGTTTTGGTCTAAAATGCTTTTTTTGATATGTTTCTGTCTTGAACAAATTCAATTAAAACTGATCTTATGCAGATATAAGAAGCATGTTTTTTTTTTGTAATTTTGACCTAATGCCAGCCAAGTCTGTTCAGTTAGAACAGATTCAGAATATCAACTTTGAGTTATCGTGAGAATTACAACAAAAGTTAAATGAATAATAAACTTGTCTAGATTTAATTAATTTATCTGTTTATTGCAGAAAAATAGTCATAAACTGATTAAAATTAGCCCTGTTCAGGCTTCGGTTTGGTAAAGCAATATACAAACGACGCACAAGAATGTCACCTGCGGTTTGGCAAGTCCGATCTAAATGAAAACTGGACAAGTATCTGCGCTCGCCCTAAAGGTCATACCGTCAACATATTAGTCAAAATGTGGTTTATATAAGGACCCATGTCAAGTGATATTGAGCTCAGAGAAAAAAAATGAACATGACCTCTCACACATGGTTTCTATTTTCTTTCACTGTGGGTCAATATCACTTGACATAGGACCTTATAACTTCATGTTGGCCTACACAGGTAAATAATTGTGAAATAACTGATTATTCAAGCTGATGATTCATTTGCATTACTTGATATACTATCAATATTAATTCACTATGTAGGCTTTTCTTTTTTTACATCTTTCATCTCAGCAGGTCAGACATTAGAAAATTGTTTTTTGAACAGTAAAGTATTTCAATATACAAACTTATTCTCTTCAGATAAGTGGACGGGCTTTCGCCTACATCCGCTTTTTAAATGTATGTTTCCCTCCATATCATTCTCATGCATATGATTAAGGGTTATGCTAAGCTACAATCTATTTCAACTGTTCTGATGATGTTATCCTTCATGAATAATCGGATAGTTGCGGTTGAAGACTTTTTTCGTAAAATATTGATGCTTTTTCATAATTTTGAACAAAAATAGATCATCTATACCTTGTCATAAGTCATAAGTTCCAAGAAATCGAAAGAGTTGGTTACCAGAGAACACATGAATTCAAACCGGATGTACTTCAGTCTGTATTTAACTACGAAACCATGCTCGGTATAAATATTATCATCCGAATAAATAGAGGGGGTAAAAATTAAAAAATAAATAAGAAATTCCGCTTTGAAAGAACTCATTTGTACACAGAGAGAGAGAACTATTATATTGAGCATTCATGTTATTAAAAGGCGAAACGTCGCCATTTTACAACATATACAGCATGGAACACATGTATACATGTACGGTGCTTTGAGGCCTACATTGTCTATTTATTGCAAGGAAGTAAATTAAGTATGTCATATCACTCAAATTTCCCTTTCATTTCTTGCAATATATGTACTAATGTCTAAGAATTTTAGATATCCAACTTTTCAAAATGGCGTCAGACCAAAAGTTGTCTCCGATAGTGAAGATTTGTTGTTGCCAAATATTACAATTTTTTACCGTAAAAAATTAACAAAAATATACGTACACTAATCCTTGGTTGTTGTTCATTGCATTTATCACAGTCTCAAAGACACTGGGTGGTGAAAACATCATTAACTTTTCACATTTACCAGCTGCTTACACCTTCTTCTTCGTCCTTCTCAATCCTCAAAAATGGCGCCTCGGTAAATTGACCAATGAAATAAAGCGCTCTGCAGGATGGGAAAAAAACTGTTTTGTAACAGGGGTATGGAAATGATCGACAACTCCTGTCAGGGTTTTTTATATTTATTCACAGTGGAGTGGCATGGCATATACATCAATTTTAATACAGCCCTGTAAATATCATAAAACAACAATAAATAGGATGTAAATATCACAAACATCATGTTCAATCATTACTTTACATGTAAAATGAAGATAATAGATTATCTCCTAAGTTTACACAATTATCATAGGGGGAACTCTTCAATATATAAATCTTTACATATTTCTCCCAAAATAATCATAAAAAGTATCCAAGATAAAAACATATTATTCTCACCATTCTATGGGAACAGGCTTTCCCAATACAATAAATTGTTTGAATCACAAATGTCAGTATGAATGGTGATCTGTAATTTAATACAATAATGTTTAAAAAATATTATCTCTTAAAAATATACCAATTGCTCACTCTGAACAATATAATCAAAAATATCTTTGATCATCATAAAAACACATAATCTGATTACCATCAAATTACTTCTAGAAAATACTTCATATTGATCTTGTAATCAATAATAAATATGCATCATAAAAATAATAACTTTCTCTCAAAATCATTCATTCACTTTAGTAAGTGCAAATTGAAATAGCTTTTGCATTCTACAGGATGAACATTTAAAATAAGAAAATATTAGTAACTTACCAGAGAAGAAAAATCTTCAGTCTCAAGTCTATGTATATAGGTCTAAATAAAGGTCTGGTCTGATCAACCCACAGAACAAAGAATGGTCATAACAAAGCGGAAAAAGTCCAGACCAACCAAGAAAACCAATCGAATCCGACCTTTCAAATCAATGACCAATAAAACCCAAAATAACAATTGCCACTTTCAAAATACCTTATCAATGCCCTGGGGTATATACAAATATGTACAGGTAATACAGATAAGGAAGATTTAAGGAGTGGATCTAGGTTTTTAATAAGTTAAATAAAAGTTAAAAATAAATATTCTGGTAAGTTCTATAACTTTATTATACACAAATCTAACACTACTACACTCTTCCCGGTCAGCAGAATGACGTCCATGTCATTCAAAAGGGAAACTATAATCCTGAAATATAAAGCATATACAATTAAAACATTACTTGGATGATGATGAAACCAGATTTAATAAAGCCAACTGGCAAACACTAGAGTCCACACTCTGTAAAGTTCCTCGTTGCATCAAAACCGTTATGTAGTTTGCTCTCTGTAGCCAGTCTGGTTGCGTCACACTCTGGTTCATCATGATGAAATCCTTTGTCCATGGTGGCTTACTCTTGGCTCTTGTTGATCTTCTTGGTGCTGGTACTGGTACTTGGGTAGAAGGCTCATCCTCCTGGTGATCAGTATGATCAGGATGTGAAGGCATATCAACATCATCAGCATCTTCATCAACATCAGACTGAGAATCTTCATCAACATCAGGCTGAGTGTCTTCATCAACATCGGCATCTTCATAATCCTCTTCAGCATGGTCCACAGGTTCATCCTGTTGAAAAGCGTCCTCTCCTGAACCAATAACTGAAGCTTCCTCAGTCAAGGAATGGCCGTCACCATCTTGACTGGGAGTATCTGTGTGGGAATCTTCTGTCTGCATTGTAGGGTAAGCTACAAAAGAATCTGAAAAAGAATTCTCAATAGAAACTGTTTCTACTGGTACCTCTTTTCTCACTGCCTTCCTTCTACCTCTTGGCGGTTTTACTAGAGGTGTAGGTTTGTAATTTGGAACCAATTGGAAGTAAAAGATTTCTGTGGAGTACTTTAAATCTTCCTTCACCATCCTCTCTTCTGACTTTATACACAGGGATGTCTTCATTAGCTTTGGCAACGACTACATATGGCTCATCTACCCATTTGTCAGCAATCTTATGTTTCCCATCATATGCTACAATCTTAACCAGTACACGGTCTCCGACCTGTAAAGTAGCTGCTCGTCCTCTTAAATTGTAGTGTTCTTTCTGTCGTTGTTGGGAATGCTTGACTGCGGTGTTGGCTAGTCTGTATGCCTCTTGTAGCCGCTGCTTCAATCTATCAATATATTTGGTGTTGCAACCTTCCTCATCAGGATGCTTAAACCCAAAGATAACATCAATTGGTAGGTTAGGCTCTCTGCCAAACATTAAATAAAATGGCGAGTATCCTGTAGTATCGTTGGTTGTGGAATTGTACGCATGGACTAAGGAGTTGATGTGGCTTTTCCAGTCAGCTTTCTGTGAATTTTCCAAAGTCCTAAGCATACAAAGTAAAGTGCTATTGAAACGTTCTGTAATACCATTACCCATTGGATGTTAGGGGGTTGTTCTCGATTTGGAAATTTCTAAAAGTGTACATAGTTCTTTGATGATGTTGCTGCAGAAGTTGGTCCCTTGATCTGAATGAAGTTTCTCTGGAATGGCGTAGTGAAGGATAAAGTGATTAAAGATAGCTTCTGCAGTTGTTTTGGCTGTCTGGTTACGTGTTGGTACTGCCACGGCGAAGCGGGTAAAATGGTCTGTTATAACTAATATGTTTTGTATTCCTCCCTTCGCTGGTTCCATTGTTAGAAAGTCCATGCATACAAGTTCCAGTGGTTGCGATGTTCTTATGTTGACTAATTCCGCTTTCTGGTCACTTGTCTTTGTTTTCATGCATCTATCACAACCATCAATCCAGTTGATAATATCTTGCTGCTCTTTTGGGAATAGAATCTTCGCCGAACTAATGAAATGGTCTCATCTCTGCCCAAATGTCCCATCTTATTGTGTAGGTGATGTAACACAGTTGGTATTGTGGACATGGGTATAACGGATTGGTATAATAGTGTTCTCTGTTTTCACTTTTCGAAGTAGGATGTCATCTTTGACCTTTAATTTGGAAAAAATTCTAATGAATTAAGTCGACTTCGGTGTTCAAGGAATTCCTATTGGTCTGGTTCCTAATTCCACTTGGGTTTTCCAGAATGAAATGGTAGGGTCCTTGTCTTGGATAGTTGATATGTCCAATGATCTGCTATTTCTAAAGTTGGCTGCATAATCTGGGAAATAGCATCATCTATGGCAAAGGTCTCTGCATATGGCTGTCCAATTTGGCATATGGCTTTGATAGAGTCGCTGTTATGGTTTCTATGTTGTTGTCGAGTCTAGAAAGTCTATCCGCATCTGTGTTTGATTTTCCTGGTCTGTATAAAATTTTGAAGTTGAAGGAGGCCAAGAAGAAATCCAACGATGTCCGGTAGAATCAAGTTTAGCAGTACTTAGAACATAGGTTAAAGGGTTGTTGTCGGTGTAGACTGAAAATTCCTTGCCTTGTAAATAATCAGAAAATTTTTCAGTAATCGCCCATTTCAAAGCCAAAAAATTTCCCGTTTGTGTATTGGATAATTCTTTTCGGACTTGCTAATCCTCTGCTGGCATAGGCAATGACTCTATTGTACGTTCAATTATGATTAAGTGTGATTATGACATCTTATAATAGAATTTAATGAAGTTTTTCCCTGTTCATGGAATAACGGGCTCCCAAAATTTTTACCGATATGATGTATAGGCCTAGTATATTTAAATAAAAACGTTTTTTTTAAAAAAAAAATATGCGTGTGCCACTTCTAAAAGAGAAAAAATTGTTTCTGGGTAACTCGTAACACCTCAAATTATTTGATTTTGGGATGGGGGTTTCGGGGCTTGGTTTAGGATGGGGTCCAGCTGAAAGTATACCCCCCCACTCTCCGATTTTAACGGTTGTAATTATGAATTTATAATGTCACATCAAAACGATGTATATCAGTCTTTTAAATTGTGAACTTTCCACATGAATCCTAAAAGGCTTGAAAATGAGCTACAATTGTGATGATGGAAAAGTTCGGTGTTTAAATGTTTTTAAAAATTTAAATTTCTAATTAAAAACGCTTTTAGTTGAAAGAATCAGCCTGATTGTTAGAATAGGATACACTTGTGAAAATTAAGACAAAATACCATCAGATCTAAGTTTTTTTTTCTTTTGGATTAAAAAACTCATTGAACTCACTCCCTTTTCTTGGTTTAAGATTTTGAGCCTGCTATCAACATATATTATTACTGGTGGAGGTGATTGCTAATTGCTGAACTTTTCTCATTTGTTATTGTATTTGAAACATATTGGCCTTTAGTTAAATAAATTTCCCACATCATTTTAACACGT